>NW_025947741.1:0-5136 GCF_000764305.2 Hyalella azteca | reverse complement strand
CGTGGTGCTGGACCCGGCGCCTGAGTGCGTGGCCAAACTCCTGGCCATCGCCGTCGACCACATAGATACCCTGCTGGAGGACTGGTCGGTGGCTCCTCTTGCAGCTATATTAGTGATAGCAGTTATTATAATGACATTCTTAAAAATGAAAGCAATTAAGTGTATTGCCAGTACAAAGAAATTTGAATTAGTCAAGCTCTCCCTCTGTCATGGAATTAGTTCATGCTGCTCATGTTTGTTTAGTTTATCGAGGAACATAAGTGAGAACACTTTCCCAAAGATGCTTAGTGATAATTGAAGAACCTACTTCTTGGCTCGTGCTTAGTGTTCCTCCAATATGTTGAGTTAAGCCACAAAGGACACATGCCCTCAGGTACCCGATGTTGGGCACGCGTTTTGTGCACACAAGTGATGGCAACGACGACACTTTCCCCGATGTTGTTTAGTGATAATTGAAGAACCTTCTACTTGGTTCGCGCTTAATGTTGATCCAATATGTTCAGTTATGCCACAATATGTTGAGTTATGCCACAATATGTTGAGTTATGCCACAATATGTTGAGTTAGGCCACAATATGTTGATTTATGCCACAATATGTTCNGTCCGTGGTGGCAGGACGTGGCTACTGTCCGTGGTGGCAGGACGTGGCTACTGTCCGTGGTGGCAGGACGTGGCTACTGTCCGTGGTGGCAGGACGTGGCTACTGTCCGTGGTGGCAGGACGTGGCTACTGTCCGTGGTGGCAGGACGTGGCTACTGTCCGTGGTGGCAGGACGTGGCTACTGTCCGTGGTGGCAGGACGTGGCTACTGTCCGTGGTGGCAGGACGTGGCTACTGTCCGTGGTGGCAGGACGTGGCTACTGTCCGTGGTGGCAGGACGTGGCTACTGTCCGTGGTGGCAGGACGTGGCTACTGTCCGTGGTGGCAGGACGTGGCTACTGTCCGTGGTGGCAGGACGTGGCTACTGTCCGTGGTGGCAGGACGTGGCTACTGTCCGTGGTGGCAGGACGTGGCTACTGTCCGTGGTGGCAGGACGTGGCTACTGTCCGTGGTGGAAGGACGTGGCTACTGTCCGTGGTGGCAGGACGTGGCTACTGTGGTGATGTGCTGTTAACTAGGCATCAATATCTGCTTGCATCAATCAGCCACTGCGTTAACTAAGCAATCTTATTAAATGCATTAGCCAGTAGATGCATTTTTACTACAAATTTTTACCATGAGTATGAGAACATTGCTCTCACAAGGCACTTATTTCCCGATGTCTACATTGAGTTAATTTGTGGAATGTAGTTAGTTTTCTTCGTAATGAGTTTATCTTCATTCTATATATAGCGAATTTTCTCATTTATGAAAAAAGGGGGCAATTGTGCTCGTCATGTCCGTCTGTCTGTCCGTGACTTCACGTTTTCGTCGACGAAAAAATGCGCTCTCTGTCACTCACTGCAGTGAGTACCGAGTTATATTTTTTACCGATGTCTACATTGAGTTAATTTGTGGAATGTAGTTAGTTTTCTTCGTAATGAGTTTATCTTCATTATATTTTGTTTGCAGGTGAGCTGCAAGAGCCGGCACAACATCAAGCTGCTTTGCAACCTCATCTACGACACGGTGTTCTCCCTCAAGTCCCCAAGCTCCAAAGAACGTCTTCTGGAACAGAGGATCCCGGCCACTTACCTCGCCCTCGAAGACGTCGTGGCTCACCTCGCCCTCGAGAGACGGTATGTCTTCTGGACTGCGAGGTACTGTGTAAATAAATGGATAAATTCCAATTTCTATGTGCGAGCTACTGTATAAATAAATGAATTAATTCCAATTTCTATGTGTGAGGTATTGTATAAATAAATCTAAATATATTATTCCAAATAATAGGTAGTTTTGGCCACTGAAGTGTGTGGGAGAGTAATTTTCCATACTGCAATTAGGGTTTGTTGTAATTTTTATGTCTTGTAGAAAATTTGAAGTTATTTCTTTATTGCGAAGCTGCGTGAATCTGAGGGATAATCTCGCACATTTTCAATGCTTGTAATCTATCGTGTTAGCCGGGTGTTTGCAGCTGCAAATATGCCGTTCTTTCTATACTAAACCTCCAATTGAAATATACTGACACCTATTGCCCTGTAAACTTCATTCGAGTTTTTTCATTAAATTATTAGTTGTCGTTTGAATGTGATCCAAAGATAGCTTGGCATCTGCAGAGTTTCGATTTAACAGGCATTTGTCATAAAAGTCATAGGCCTGTGCCATAAAAGTCGTAGGCCTGTGCCATAAAAGTCACAGACCTGTGCCATAAAAGCCACAGGCCTGTGCCATAAAAGTTGTAGGCCTGTGCCATAAAAGTCACAGACCTGTGCCATAAAAGGCACAGACCTGTGCCATAAAAGTCACAGGCCTGTGCCATAAAAGTCACAGGCCTGTGCCATAAAAGTCACAGGCCTGTGCCATAATAGTTGTAGGTCTGTACCATAAAAGTCATAGTCCTGTGCCATAAAACCCACTAATGTAAATTTAATGACTGCCTCTTAGGTTGTCAGGCCGTGATCCTGTGCTGACAAGCGAGCGCTACCAAGCGCTGGTGACGGCTGAGCTCACAAGCCGCGGCATGAAGCCTTTCAGGGACACGGCTGAACTCAACCAAGCCACCAGCTTCCTGCATGAGAACGGTAAGAATTGCTGCCTGTTTAGCATGCATAACCTGAACTACGTTAGTTGTGGTTACGTTACAATATTTATCTAACGTAGGATAACGTATGATAGCTATAAAGGAATTGCCGCCTTCGTGGCATGCATAACATGAACTACTTTAATTGTAGTTACGTTACAATATGTATCCAACGTAGGATAACGTAACGTAACTCCAACGTATTTATTTACGTTAAAATATCTAGTGAATCAACGATCGTGAATGTGCTAAACCAAGCCACCAGCTTCCTGCATGAGAACGGTATGAATTGCCGCCTTCGTGGCTTGCATAACATGAACTACGTTAGGTGTAGGTATGTTACAATCTATCCAACGTAGGATAACGTAATGTAACTCCAACGTATTTATTTACGTTACAATGTTTATCTTTAGATTGAACCAACGATCGTGAATGTGCTATGTCAACTTGTTTGCTGGTCGTTCAAATTTTCAATAATAATTATATGTAAATTGAAAGATATTTATATATGTATACTGTACAAATTGAGACACTGTTAATTTAACGTCATGGTCAGCCAGATCTACCAGTTGCAGAGTCAGGGTCGGCAAAACAATACAAAAAAATATAAATCAGTACTCACTGCAGTTAGTGACAGAGAGCGCATTTTCTCGTCGACGAAAACGTGAAGTCACGGACGGACGGACGGACAGACGGACTTGGCGAGCACAATAGTGCATTTTTTTCCATAAATGAGAAAATGCGCTAAAAAGAAATCCGCTATGGAAACTTGCTGTTTTCGTTGCAAAGACCTTCTTGGTATCTATTTTGCTATTATATTTGATTTGTTTTAATCAATTTGTTTGATGATAGGCGTGTTGCTTCTTGAAAGCTATTTTGCTGTTATATTTTATTTGTTTCAATGAATTTGTTTGATGACAGGCGTGTTGCTACACTACGACGACGCGACGCTCAAGGAGCTCTACTTCCTGGACCCGCAGTGGCTGTGCGACATGCTGGCGCACGTTCTCGTCGACGAAAACGTGAAGTCACAGACGGACAGACAGACGGACATGGCGAGCACAATAGTGCATTTTTCCATGAATGAGAAAATAGGCTTAAAAGAAATCCGCTATCGAAACTTGCTGTTTACTTTGCAATGACCTTCGTAGTAGTTATTTTGTTATTATATTTTATTCAAGTAATTTGTTTAATGACAGGCGTGTTGCTTCTTGAAAGCTATTTTGCTGTTATATTTTATTTTATTCAAGTAATTTCTTTGATGACAGGCGTGTTGCTACACTACGACGACGCGACGCTGAAGGAGCTCTACTTCCTGGACCCGCAGTGGCTGTGCGACATGCTGGCGCACGTTGTCACCATCAGGGAGATAAACCCCTTCGCTAAAAATGGTAGGAACGACAAGATATTTGTGCTCGATGTAGGATTTTTTCAGGGGTTTATCCTATACCTACGCCAGCATCAGCGCTTACACACTTGGGCTCGATGTAGGATTTTTCAGTGGTTTATTCTACACGGTACCTACGCCAGCATCAACGCTTAACCAATTTGCTAAAAATGGTAGGAACGACAACACACTTGAGGGCTCGATGTAGGATTTTTTCGCAGTGGTTTATCCTGTACCTACGTCAGCATCAGCGCTTTCGGTCAACTTGCTATAAAACGAGAGTGCATTAAAATTGTTGAACTTTCCTCTTAATTTTCATTTAGTCTCTCTGTCTTCACTTCTCTGTCTTGTCATCATTTCAACTCATTACCTTAATCATGCCGTCGGCCATGAGTAGTTGCGTAATCGTGCAGTTGGAATGCTAAAAAATTGCCGTGTTTGTGCTTGAATGCTGAAACTTTTGTAATTAATCAATATTAGTCTCGCTCCGAGAATCTTCGTTGGTTTATTAGTTACATTACGAATTTTCCAGTGTGTTAAAAACCCACTTGTATTTATGAGGCTAGATGTGGTCTAGAGACCTAGGGTTCTCCCTGGACAAACACGGCAACGTCATCACCTGCTGCAGACAGCGAGAATTGCGTCATCACAGCTTGTGGACTCACGCGGTCAAAGTACGCTGGACAAGCCCATTTCGGTCCTTTAATTTAGCTTTAAGATTGGTCCTTTAATTTAGCCGGTCGGTCCTTTAAGCCCATGTCGGTCCTTTAAGCCCATGTCGGTCCTTTAAGCCCATGTCGGTCCTTCAATTTAGCTTTAAGATTGGTCCTTTAATTTAACCGGTCGCTCCTTTAAGCTCATGTCGCTCCTTTAATTTAGCTTTAAGATCGGTCCTTTAATTTAGCTTTAAGATCGGTCCTTTAATTTAGCCGGTGGGTCCTTTAAGCCCATGTCGGTCCTTTAATTTAGCTTTAAGATCGTATATTTAATTCAGTCGGTCGGTCCTTTAAGCCCATGTCGGTCCTTTAATTTAGCTTTAAGATCGGTCCTTTAATTTAGCCGGTCGGTCCTTTAAGCCCATGTCGGTCCT
>NW_025947740.1:0-1627 GCF_000764305.2 Hyalella azteca | reverse complement strand
GATGTCATCAGCCTTGCAGCAGTGGCTGTATGTGGCTGAGCGAAAATTAGAGAAAACGGCGAACGAACTGTTGAGAAAACAGCGAACGAAGTTTCGGAATGATTCGTTTAGCTATATTGAGCGTTTTAGCTAGTGGAGATGTCTGCAGCTAACGCACGGATTTGTTTCAGTGTAGGGTTGCAGTAGCAGCGCAGGTGTTGTAATGACAACGCTAGGGTTGCAGTAGTAAAGTAGGTTTTATAAAGGCAACGCAGGGATTCTAGGAACTTAAGGCAAACGTTGTAAAGACACAGAAAAAAAAGGTGTTATAATGGCAACGCTAAGGCCACAGTTGACACCTTGGGTGTTGTAATGGCAAAGTTGTTGCAACGCACTGCCAACTCCAGCGTTGTGTTAGCATGACTGCTGTTGTAGTGTATACGTTGGAGTTGCAACTTTAAATCTGAGACTGCAGTGGTAGCAAAAGTTTATTAATTCTATCAGCATGTTATTTAATTGCGATGACACTTTTCAATGGCGTAACACTTTTTCTCTAATCTCATTGGGTTGTAAATCTGTCAAAGCGGAATCTCTATTTCAATACGTAATCTCTATTTCAGTGTGATATTATTTGTTGCTATTTAGTGGAGTAGAGCAATCAAACCTCGTAATTCCGTCCGTACTTGTTCAAGATTTAGAGAAAGCTATTGAAATGCAAGTTTCACCTGATGAGAAAGACGTATTTTATTCTAATTTTTCCTTCTCATGATATGATTGCTCGACCGAAGTTAATAACGGCGCTAGTGGGAGTTACTAGATAAACATTGGTTATAATGAACCGATAAATAACTATAGCATCGAGGCAACATAACGGCAACATCAACAACAGTCACATCAAAAAATACAACAAAAACAGCGACAACAGCAACATCAAAAAGAGCCACAAAAACAGCGACAACAGCAACATCATTAACAGCAGCAACAGCAACATCAACAACAGCAACAGTAACATCAACAGCAACAACATTTAAAACAACAGCAGTAACAGTAAAAATAAAAGCAGCAACAGTAACAACAACAGCATCAGCAACAACAGCATTAGCAACAACAGCATCAGCAACAACAGCAACAGTTACAAAAACAGAAGCAACAGTAACAGCAACATCAACAACAGCAACAGTATCAACAACAACAGGGGCAGCAACCGTAACAAAAACAGCAGCAACAGTAACAACAGCAGCAACGGTAACAACAGCAGCAACAGCAACAACAGCAAAACAGTAACATCAACAGCAAAAACAGCAATAGCAAAAGCAACAACAGCAGCAACAACAGCAGCAGCAACAGATGCAACAGCAGCAACAACAACAGCAGCAGCAGCAACAACAGCAGTCACAACAGCAGTCACAACAGCAGCAACAACAGCTGAAACACCAGCAACAACAGCAGCAACAGCAGCAACAACAGCAGTCACAACAGCAGCAACAACAGCAGCAACAGTAACAACAGCAGCAACAGTAACAACAGCAGCAACAGTAACAACAGCAGCAACAGCAAAACAATAACATCAACAGCAAAAACAGCAATAGCAAAAGCAACAACAACAGCAACAACAGCAGCAACAACAGCAGCAACAACAGCAGCAACA
>NW_025947739.1:0-796 GCF_000764305.2 Hyalella azteca | reverse complement strand
CAGGATATAAGCAATAATCGTGTGGCCAAAAATAATTATCACTAATCGTGATTAATAAAATAATTATATCAATAATCGCGTGGCCAAAAATAATGATCAAAAATAACAATCGCAGAAGTAAAATTGTTTTTATTATAGAGTTTGGCTTGGTCAAAAGTTGCATTTTTTCTGAAGGACTTTATTTCTTGCAAAATTATTAATATCGGTCAAGTTAGTGTGTCTCAATGATGATTATGGTGATTACTAGTATTATACAAATTAAGCCGTCATCTCTAAACGATACAGCTGCGCATCGAGTTCCAAAGCTTTTTGTTTTTTGTTTTAAAATAAAAGCCCATACAAGCTATAAAAAAGCTTCGCAGGCGTAATAGGTGATAAGTATGAACGTAATAGTTCACGGAGTGGCATAATTGGCGTGGTTTAATAATCGATACGCATATGGTTCGTAGTAGTATTTAGTGAGCTAAAATATCAATTAAATAACGGTACACTTCTCCACTATTGTTGACATTTAATTGCTATTACAACGCAAGTTTTTCAAAAATAATTTGAAATTTTCAGAGCCACCCTGACCCAAAAACTTGACACTTGATAAACATGAAAAATAATTATATTGAACTCTCTTATGAGAATAATGTCATTCGAACATTTGTTAAGATTAATTTCATTATTCTTACACGAAAGTAACGATACTATATCACCTTTGCGCATAGAAAGTTTATTTCAACGTATAACTTTGAAACTCTGATTTACGTTTTCAGGGAAGCAGTAAAGTTCTTCATAGAATTGAGTTGGG
>NW_025947738.1:0-480 GCF_000764305.2 Hyalella azteca | reverse complement strand
AATAAATTAGCAATTAGGACCGTGGTTTAATGATTTCTGACGTATCATGATCTGATTTGCACAAAGACTTTTATTTCTTTCACATTTATACAAGAAATTAATACATACAATATAAAGGAATATTTATTTTCATTAATTATCGTGACGCGAGTAGTATTTATAAAATTAAATGAATATATTTTACTAATTAAGGAATTTTCGCGTTCTCACATGTAGGCGTGCGATTAAGCTGTTATGATATTTCATATTCAAATTAATAAAATACCCTGACATCGTTATGAGCTCTATATTGTATGAAAAGAAGAAAACCTTATAGTTATAGTTCATATGATCAACGATCACGCAATGATCATGTAAACTTTTACAGTTTACCTGATGACGTTGTCAGTAAACCCGGTCGACGTTTAAACGTCAGCATCACAGGCGACCTTAATTAGTAAACGTCAGCACCAGAGGCTACGTCAGTAAACGTCAGCACCA
>NW_025947737.1:0-743 GCF_000764305.2 Hyalella azteca | reverse complement strand
TGTTCAAGCATGACATGAGGTCCGCCCCGTCTACAGACACTGAACAGCTGCCTATGTTTTTCATGGTAAACTAAACTAAAATCGTTGAGACATTTTTTGTCATCTGCAAGGAAGAGCCCGTGTTTTATTAACTAAACTACACTAGAAACACATAAGATAATTTCTAGAGAAATGCACCAAGGACTGTTTCGTTTCATCGTACACTACAAACAAAATAGATGTTCTAGTTAAAGATAATAGATAATTTTCACTATCGCCAGAAAGTAAAATATGTAAATGTTCCTTCAGTCCACATAAAAACTTCCTTATACACTCAGAAAAATTAATTGTTCATACTGTCTAGCTTTCATCATTTCCTGGGACACTGGTTAAGGACGACCCACACAAGAGTTGAATCACTTGCTTCACAATTGGGACGAAGTCTCACTCATTTTTCTGTGTGATAGTTTCATCTTCTGAACTATGGAGTTCACTTACGCCAGCTAAATTCGTAAAGAATATCTAATAATAACAACATATAATAGTGTGTAATATATTAGAATATAATGTAATATAAACTGATATATAAATAACATAATGTAATAATATAATATAATGTAATAATATAATATATTATTACATTTTATATCATATAGTGTTATATAATATAATACCAGGTACATAATATAACATAACGTGATAATAATAGATTATATAATCTAATTAATATACAGGCGTCACCATACACATTAGCCCACTTAGGC
>NW_025947736.1:0-390 GCF_000764305.2 Hyalella azteca | reverse complement strand
GGAAAGATCCAAGGCGTTCGATTCAGGGCTTATTGGTGCACAAAATTGGTGGTGCACGGCTGCGCTCCCCCTTATCGACCGTAGTGCCACGGTAGCAAGCTCGAAGTTTACCGGGAGGTATAATAATAGCTCCCGGTATTATTATACCGGGAGGAAAAAGCAACGCCACTCTCAGAATGAGACGCCATGGAGTCCGCGTCCAGCATTATTCCAATCTCGAGCGTAATCAGTCCGTACATGAGCCCGGTGATGTATTGTTGCACGTACATGAGCCACGGTGACATGCAGGGCATAATCAGCCATGATGGCAATACCTCAGAGCCTTTTAGTATCAAAAGCGGAGTAAAGCAGGGCTGTGTCCTGGCCCCTACTCTCTTCGGCATCTTCTTC
>NW_025947735.1:0-1967 GCF_000764305.2 Hyalella azteca | reverse complement strand
TCCTGTATTGGGTTTGTGAGTATTCAGCTGGATGTTCACGGCAGGTAAGGTACAATATCATTCATGAAAGGATACTGGCAAAATGATGTTAAAAATAATGATAAGCAATTTTCCATTTCCATGAAAGTATATTCATTTATTCATACGGAGAAATGAATGATTTGGACACGAAAACATTTAGATGCCACCCAAATAACACGAGACGAAATTATGAATTGAAAATTTAATCCATTGTGATGGAATCGACGTTCATATGTAGTAAACGTAACTGTACTTTTAGCAAATCAATGCTTGAAAAATTACATCATTTAAAATTTGAGCATTCAACATTAAGGTTTGTAAGGAAATCTGCTAGTTTCGGACACATGATTCTAACTTGAGACATCAGCAGATTTGCGATCTCGTTAAAAGTTTTACGGATTATACCACGTTTTTAGAGAGTTTTCTCATTTATGGAAAAAATGCCCTATTGTGCTCGTCATGTCCATCTGTAAGTCTGTCTGTCTGTCCGTGACTTCACATTTTCATCAATGAGAAAATGCGCTAAAAATAAAACAGCGAAAAGAAAACATATCAAGACAACGTAATGTTTATGCAAAATGATCTTACTAAAACTTTGCGCAAGCACGATTTTAGCACATGTCACTGAANAAGTCATATATCTTGTTCGTTAGGTATGACGTTATGCAGCTAAAAATCGCTTCAAAGAATATAATAAAATTATTGCGTGTCAGCCATGTGCGTGAATCGTACTCGATATTGATAGAGCGCTTCTATTAGCGTGTTCGAATAAAATAATAAATTAATTCGATTAAAATAAATGGAATGAAATTCATCTTTGGGATATTTAATATCGTTGGAGAATCTCACTGCGTCAAAATATGAGTCACAGCAAATTTGGCAAAGAAAACTACCTAATTGAACTAAAAATTTATTTTTTTCGTGGAAAAATTGCCATGCTTTGCTATCCAATATTTCATTGACCGAAGAACATGAAAAAAAACGACCATGATTCTTTTACGAATTTCTCGTTACTCGTAATTACTAAAAGATATTTGAACAAAAGAAATGAATAAGCTTCCCAACAGTTTTATTTTACAAGATATTTTACTTTATTTTTAGTCATATATACATGTATATTATACTCTTGCCTAACTAAACCTGGTAATCATCAATTAAACAGAAGAGTAGCAGCAGAAAACTGACAAATTGGCTGCATTTGTCTCAGACAATTGTTGTCTGTATTTAAATTATTAAATTAAAAGTTATCGGGTGAGGAGGTGCACTTAGCAAAACATACATAGGGTTAAATTAGTTGGGGTTAAGTCGACAGGAGGTTCGGAGATAAGCCTTTTCTCTTCTTAGCTCCAATTTAGATAGTTTTGTTACAAATAGAATAAGGCATCGGCTCCTCTATTATACTTGGTAAGAAGCTAAACAAGCTATTGTCTTCGACAGAAAATTTCACGCCTGATAATTCGTAGTGTACCAAAATGTTTGGGTCTTTTTTTGTCTAAAAAATTATATTTTTCCATATAATTTGGCAACTTTGCGCGGTATTTTACGTCACGTGTATAATAAGTTATCAGTCAATACTCTCTGACCGATCCTCATCTACAACAGTTTCATTAGTTAAGCTATAGGTCATTAAAATATGTCATTTTTAACATATTCAAAACTGTTGTGTAGTATTATTTATTTCTTAAACGAATATTATTTTTAAGATTTACTTCTCTATATATTTGTCACGTCACGAAGGATATTATTATAATCTCGGTGTTCATAACTTATAACATTTAACTTATCCACAATTGCAATTAACCTCATATATTAACATTAATGTATCAAATTTTTATTTATTCCTTCCTTCAAAAAATGAGCGAGCTGTTAAATCTTTCTGCTCGAAATGATGTTAAAAATAATGATAAGCAATTTTCCATTTCCATGAAAGTATATTCATTTATTCA
>NW_025947734.1:0-531 GCF_000764305.2 Hyalella azteca | reverse complement strand
AATTTCGGTTACCACACGACGTTTCCAAGCTCTAGGTTCGGGCGCACGACAGCAACAAACAACTGCTTCATCTCTTCTGCATCTAGGAACTCGAAAGAGCATCTGATCAATCCAGGTCGTTTATTGGCTTTATTAACTTGACCTTCAATATGCTTCGAAAATTTCAACTCATTGTCGATATTAGCTCGTAAATCTTTTTCCATTGTCGACTTCGACATCGTCACTCTGTCGTTGCAACCGTGTCTTCTTAAAACTTAATTGCATTGGAAAGCCAAACAAATAAAATTAGGAGTTCATAATTGGGATTGGGATAGAGTGGGATGAAAAAGTGCGATTGGCATAGAGTGGGATGAAAAAGAATGGAAAAGAGAAATAAATGAGCGAGTGAAAGACTATGGGCTGAAGGTGTGGAAGCAAGGAATGGAGGGAAAGGGCACTCTAAGACTGTATCAGATGAAAGCGATGCCAAAATATGAATGTATGTATGATGGTAGTAGAGGTGGGGACCTTCTGTTTTGTGTTAGGGCAGGC
>NW_025947733.1:67504-90254 GCF_000764305.2 Hyalella azteca | reverse complement strand
GTAGCGGTAGCGGCCGCTACATTTCAAAGTAGCGTTGCCCAGCTCTGGTCTAGCCTTATATAAGCTGACTTGACTTCGGACGTAAATGTCGATGATTAAGTAGGGATACATAGTTTGATTGTTTCTGAAGGTGAACAATATTTTTAAATTAAAACTTTCATTTATTGGAAAATTGAACATCAGCTTAGATTAAAAAAAAACCTCCGATAAAAGTTAATGTGTGCAAAGAGGCGATAAGCAAACGAACTTTATGTTAAAAATAATCCTAATGATGGCCCCCATAAACCTAGAATGAAGAGTTTCTCAGAGCAGCAGGCAGCGCCTTGCTATTAATGACCAAATGTTCAACACTATAAGTATTATAAAAAATGTTCAACACAAATACTATATAAAATGTTCAACACTATAAGTATTCGGGCAGAAACTACCGTGGAAAATTTAACTTATTTGAATTATTTCGTTGCTGCAGGCGGATTTTTTTTAATTGTGTCACCGAGGAGGCGTTAATGATGTGCATTATTTCCTCGTTGAAGATTAATTTAACAGATTTATAACTAATCGTAATAGATAAATTGGAAAACAGTTCAAGCTTTCTAAAAATTTTATACCTGGGAAAAATCCATCAGTTCGATCATTTACTTTCAGAAGCGTTTGATGCCATTAAAAAGAATATTAATATTTAGTGTTTAATATACATATATTCTACTCAGGACGCTCTCGTGATAAACGTGACGCCACTATAAGCATTTTCTCGTTACGCAGCCATCACGTGCGCCGTACTTAAAGCTTCATTTTAATGTTATTAACATTCTCTGAATTAATATTGTTATCTGGCATTAATTAGGACTAATCGCCTTATTACAAACGACGCTCTAAAACAAGACGTTGTGGTAATGTACATTTCAATTGCATGCCTTCGAACTCAGTGAGAAAATTACAAAAATAAGAAATGAAACCCTCGTGTTATTATTACGGGCTCCTATCTATGCGGGCCCCTATGGCTATAGTTTGGTTAGACATCAATAGTGATGTTCGAAAATAAATTATTTCAGCGAAATCGTGGCTACTTGTCAGCGAGAATTCCATGATGTCAGGCTTATCCTGGGGATAACCACGTGATTCTGATGATCATGCTCAGAAAATGAATGGGCCATGTGACATGTAGGGCAATATGGGGCAGCGCGCCCCCTCTTTTTTTAAACTAAAATTTTGATGAAGTTTTAATTGATACGAGGTGGTTCTTCGTTTTGTTTAAAGGTACAACTAATGAGGAATGTATGATGTGAATTAGACGCCTATAGAGTTAGTCAATTTTTAATGAAACACTATTTTGTAAAAAGTGCCAAAATGGGCCCATTGCTCCACCCCTGGGGCAATGGGCCCATGGGCTTGGGGCAAGGCAACCCTTGGTCCCTTTACCACAAAAAAACCTTAGTAAAAGGGCCCTTGGTCCCTTTACCACAATTGCAGATTTTTCGTTTAAAAATGATAAAACAACACTTTACAGTTAAAAATAAGAAAAATGTAATAAAATCGCGTGGGCCCGTTGCCCCACTAGGTATCATTTCAATTTATATCGTGTCAACATTTTATTTTAGAAGCTAATAGTCTAAACTTGATCTCAAAATAATCCCTATAAATATTACTTTCAAAATATAATTCACAGTAATTTCAAAAGCTTCATCTACAGTAATCGAAAACAGTTTTACTTAGCAGCAAAAAAAATTTATCTGGGCTAAAAAAGTTATTCACAAATAACCTAATAACGCAAACTCTTAGCAAAACGTAAATCCGTACACTTCATGCCAGTGAAACTGTCGACCGGCGGTAGAGAACACGGACCAATATCTGCCATACTTAGCGAGAAACCCGCTATGGGCCCATGACCCGCAAGGGGCTCTCTGCCCCATGTTACCCTACAGCCCGAAACGCTGACTGGGTTATCGCTCCACTCATTACCTGGTTCAGGATGGCCAAAAGATGGGCAAAATGCATCACTATTTAGACAAAGTCTCATTCCATGTCCAGCTGAAAGCCTTATTCCATTCATTTCGGATCTCAGTTTTAATGTTCTTGGTGATTGAGGCTGTTAGTGCAGAAGTCAATGACGAAAAGCCGCAATATGAACCCGGAAAATTAACTATTTTCCAATTCCACACGAGTTTTCAATTGGTAATGGTTGAAAATCATTATTATGATTGCATCATTTCACTGCGTGAGAAGCCTTCTAGTGATTATATGATTGCCTTATCAGTGAAGCAAGTTTCATGGTGCGTGCTTGGTTCAACATGGAGGGGGGCTGCGAAGACTACAGTATATAAAAGCCGGCGATCGTCTACAGCATTACTTGCAGGTCTACCACCGTGGTGAGTTTGTCCTTCTCCAGAAATTCTCAAGTCTAGTCCGTCCAATACAACAATAACACCAAGATTATAAGCATATGGTTGTTAGACTGCATTTTAAAAACCGCTGCCAAGAAAGTTTACCATACTTGTTTGGTGCTGTGGTGGCCTTAATCGTTCTGGTACTGCAATTGAACATAACACATTCATTGTAAATCGTTGATGGTGCGCGAAGTCGGCAATGCCTGCTCCTTAATTACTTCTTGCCGATTTCTTTGGGCAAACGTGCTACATAACATTGTAGTGAACATACGAAGTTTTGATAATACGGCCCCTGGAGGTGTGCGATAAGTCAAAGATCTCCGTGGGCAAGCAAGCTACATACGCTCGTACCATTGTTGCGAACTTGAGTGGCGAGATGGTTCGGTGAAGTAAAGCTTCTTAGATATGGCACATTGCAGAATATACTTTGAATGTAAACGGATTTAGTTCTAGTTTTTTTTCAGTAGAAATAATGGAGACGTTTCGATCTTGCGGAATGGTTTCAGTCAAGAAGAATTTTTTAGCTACTGCGCTAAAGGTCTAATTTAGGAGGTCTTTAGCCCTCCTAAAATATTCTGAAGCCCCTGAATAACTTTATCTTCATTTTTTAAAGATATTATTATTCTTTATAAAAAGAAGCCGACAAATTCAATATAATTTGACATGAATACAAGTTTAACCAAATAGCACCACCAGCCATTATTAGCGTAAATACGGTATGACGTGATCGGTATGATGATGCAATTGTTGCTTCACTGCCTACACTCACCAGAACAATGTAGTTAACTGTCCAGGATGAGTTATGAAGAGATGCTATACAATTGACTCGTGTAAGCGCGATAAAACCTTCACAATAACGAAGAGAATGCGTCTTCTGCTGTCTAGCTAGGAGTTAACGCTGCGGTATTAATAACTTTTCTAATTAATCATTCCAGAGACAAGTTCACTTTGCATTGGTTCCAGTTGGTGCAATAATAAGAACAACGAAGCCTTCAATTTTAAACACATTTTGACACTGTAGTGTATGTAGGGATATATCCTAATATTGCTGCTACACACAATGCAAAACAATATTGATGCCCGGCGGCTGGCACTCTCAGCCTTAAATACTTTCTTTGTTGCCAAATTGCGATGCTAGAAATGTGATTCCTTGTAATTTTCGATAACGGTTTTATCCAAATAACTTTACTGCTGGCAAGAGACCGTCTGAGTAACGTTACACTTCATCGTTTTACGTACATTCGAAGTCAAGTCAGCTGAAATACTAGGGCTGAAATTCCCCTTAAAATTTTGTAAACCATTTGTTGTCTAGCCAATTTTCATAATCAAGAATTGTAACGTTACCAGGCTGCTCTCGCTAAAAATTTGTAGCTATAATTATTCTCATGAGCAATAATCATAGATTTAACAAGGTTCATTTGGCTTTCCTCCTAAAATGAAGAGTTTTTCCAGAAACAAGATGGCGTACTCTATGGGGCTGCTGCTGTCGCTGATGAACGCACTTATGCTGACTGCTGTTATGGGTGAGGAATATGAGCTGTTATTGTAACAACACTTACATTAAACATGAGTTATTAACCCGCATATATGCAGTGAAAACATCTTTATTATTTCACCCGATGCCATTTTATTCCGAAGGCTTGCAAGTGACCGATGTCGTCACTTCAACAAAAGCACAGAATATTGACCCTGCAACCGGCATTGATCTTGAAGCCTTGCAAAAATTCACCCAAATGCGAGTAAAGCGATCAGGTGATAACGGTTTTATCCAAATAACTTTACTGCTGGCAAGAGACCGTCTGAGTAACGTTACACTTCATCGTTTTACGTACATTCGAAGTCAAGTCAGCTGAAATACTAGGGCTGAAATTCCCCTTAAAATTTTGTAAACCATTTGTTGTCTAGCCAATTTTCATAATCAAGAATTGTAACGTTACCAGGCTGCTCTCGCTAAAAATTTGCAGCTGTAATTATTCTCATGAGCAATAATCATAGCTTTAACAAGGTTCATCTGGCTTTCCTCCTAAAATTAAGAGTTTTCCCCAGAAACAAGATGGCGTACTCTAGGGGGCTGCTGCTGTCGCTGATGAACGCACTTATGCTGACTGCTGTTATGGGTGAGGAATATGAGCTGTTATTGTAACAACACTTACATTAAACATGAGTTATTAACCCGCGTATATGCAGTGAAAAGATCTTTATTATTTCACCCGACGCCATTTTCTTCCAAAGGCTTGACAGTTACCGATGTCGTCACTTCAACGAAAGCACCGAATATTGACCCTGCAACCGGCATTGATCTTGAAGCATTGCAAAAATTAACCCAAATGCGAGTAAAGCGATCAGGCATGCTTGGTCCCCTCATCATCCAGCCCGCCCCTCACGACCCCCCCGTGCCTGAAGCCACCGCCAACAACATCGTGTGGTCGTCGAGGTTCAGCGTTCCGTGGAATGTAACCGTACTTCCCAACACAGCACACAAGTACGACAAAATTGCCAAGACGTACGTTGAGGTCATGGGGGCAAGTCCCTCCCTCCACATCTTGAACGCCCTCCTCTCTCTTGCTGAGGCCATCAACGCCTCGAAATTCCCTGGGGCGGCCACTCCTGCCCTGTCCAACCAGCTCCGTGAGTCCGCCACTCTGATAATAACTTGTCCTGTAGTTCATCATCCAATGCTAATGACAACATTTATAAAGCACGTTGCTTACTTTAAATTAAAATGGTATAAGTTGCCACGTGACAGCAAAGTAAATGGCGTCTGGGCGGCATTCGATTGTTTCGATGAGACATTTATTTAAATTTTTTATCATTGAAGTATTTTAAATTTTTTTCTGCTAACGAAATCCTCTGTAGTTTAAGTATAATCTCCGTCAAGCTTCTCTTGCATAAGTACCCACGTTTACCATATTTTGATACAAGTCCCAGCTTATTATTGAATTTCCCCCTAACCTCATAGACCTCGCCGCTATCTTCGAGTTCGTTAAGACATTTGACATCAAAGCTTTGAATCCTGGTGGACAAACCGCCCCCCTGATGCGGGGCATAGTGCCCCGGAAAGTCACCGCCGCTGTGGCCCCCCGCCTGCCCCATCTGCCCGCCACTGATGACGTCATCATCGCCCTCACAGAACTTGCACTCATGACGGACGTCTTCAGACCTCCGTACGTGCCCCAGACCTACCAGACGGCCGAGCAGCGCGCTGCTTTCTACAAAGAGGCTGGTGAGTTCGCATCTGATACATATAATTTAACGTATTCTGTATTCCATGGACATTTTCTGAACGTGCATTTTTTCCTGTTTTTGTGGGTGTTCACCGCTCCTACTTTGCATGTGGAGGTCACTTTCTTCCTTCTCTTTGTTCACCTGTCCTAAGATGCATCTCGTTTTTTTGCTTCAGCGCTCTGGTTATTTGAGACCTCGCGCCTCTCATACACGATTACATAATTATAATTCAGGTGAAATGTGATAACAGAGTACTGCTATTCCGTTTTTACGCATAATTACATACCTATCAATGCATGTATACTAAATATAGATAAAACAACTATGCTAATAATAAAACACACATTAATGCACGAGATTTTGGACTTTCAGTATCCAGGATCTCTGTGAGGAGTGGTCTTGTATTATCCGTAACTCCCGTTATGAGTTCATATATTTTTTCCAGTACTAGTTTCCTGTGAACCTCCTGCTACGGTGAAATAATATCCGCAAATCATGAAGAACTCTTAACATTAACGCCTATATGTCAATTTCAGGAGCTGTAGCTCTCTGCGAAGTCTTGCAGAAGTTCCTGAACCAATAAAATGGAATGACCAACTTCACTACCTCTATACGCTGCAATCTTGTATGCATTTTTAGAGTCTGGAGTAGTTTCGTAAGTCCAACTATGGTCTTCTAAGGAACCGCGCACAACGATTTGTCTACGGATACTTCAAGTAACGTCGTAAGTTTTCGTCAGTTTCATTCACGTACAACTGACGTTGCACGTTCCAGTTGTTATTTCGTGGGTTGGATGTCAGTGGTAATTGTACCTATGGCACCTATACTGATCTGGCAATGGCTGCTACTTCTCCATTTCTTATAATGCAATTATCTTTTTGCCGACGAGTGAAAGTATTAATATGTTCTTGCGGGAATTCATGCGTTAAAGCTCCAATGTAATTGAAGATACTTACAATAATGTAATTCTATTCATTGCCTCTTATTATCCAGTTATTGAAGAATTGGAGTTAAGAGGCAATGAGGTGATTACATGTAATGTGTCCCACATAACATGTGATCAGCTGCAGCTTTCTGAAGCAGTACGTGATCTGGGTAGCGGTACTCTAATGATGCGCAGGTTTTTTCTAATGATGTAAAAGGTTACTGTAACGATACACGAGGTCACTCCAATGATAGTTATACATCACTGCACTCACAGTGCAGCAGTCAGGACGTGTGGATGAGTTCAACTTCAAATTATGGTAGAGTAGAGTGCCACGCTAAGGTAGAGTGCCTTATTGCCTTTTAATCCGATATAATGAATCAGTAATTGTTCTCGCATTTAATAAAGCATTGTTTTTATTCAAGATCAAAATAATGTTAATATAACGTAATATTCGTGATTACGCACCACGAAAAATTGTCTATGGGATATTCAGGTTGTTTCAGGAGATGGTTGTCTTAGATATGGGATATGGCAGATACTCGGCCAACACAACTCTGCAATGTTATGGCCGTTTCTGCTTCCAGGTTTGCAATAAAATAAATATGCATATGTCTAGCATTTATTACCGCAACACTTCACATGTGACCGTCAGAACCGCCTACAGGGAAGGTTGACAGCGATACACCTTCAGTACTGATTGTATGTCAAGCGGATTAAGTTACCAGTCAAACTATTCACTGGCTTATACCACGCCTACAATCACACGTTTCTATACATGGAGATACGGACAAACTAATACGTTTTTGTCTATTGATAGGAATGCTATTTGTAACTAAAGGCCTGGTCACTAGAGTTACCGTCATCAAAAGTCAGGAAAGAGTTGAGTGATGATGGCAGATAACAGCCACTCCCCAGAGCAATGGGTGCTTGTACACGAAAGCCAGTAGTGGCGGTCATTAGAACTTACAAATGTTAACGGTCACTAACTATTACGCTACTGGCCTCGTGTAAAGGAATACTGGGACCTTCCATGTTCTGTGGCCAGTAGCGCCTATACACGAGGCCAAGGATGGTGCGGTGCGGTGGATGGTGGCGGTTAGTACTTGAAAAATGTACTGGTCACCACTACTGTCCACGTGTACCAACACCTTGTGTCACGTCACAGAGGACGCATCGTTCCTGCCAGTGATCATAGTTTAATTAATTACGTTGACTGTAAGCATTAATCCAGAAACTATCCTGAGGACTACCGGCGCCATGACTAACTACATCACTTGGGGTCTTACCAGCGCCATGGGGTACAATGCTCGAGGCCTACAGAAGGTCCGGGACTTACCTGAACATCGTCTGTTGTGCTACTAGCGAACTCTATCGTCAGCAGCCAATGAATGATTAACCACAAACATTCCACCTTGTTCGCCTGCCTCAAAGGAAAGTTTCAATTCACTTTTTCAACGTAATTAAGTAGATAATTTATTAATGTGGTAAAGGAAAAATGATTATTACCACACAACACCGGCAAATTCACAACAGATACTGCGTTTGTCATCCTAAATTATTCTATGGCCATTCATTTCACATGCAAAATTCGCAGTGTTTCTCGCATGGTGTTCTGAGAAATTATGTCTGCCATATTGAGAACTATGTTGAACACTTTAACAGTCCGGAAGGATTGTGGGGCTGTGGCTGGTTTCAGCTCACCACATTTTTAAATTTATCGTAAAGAGATGATAGCTTACGTTAGGAGCGTTAGAATATTATACATCTATTAGTTGACTAATATATATATATGTCTATCTATATGCATATTGTTAATATCAAACCGGAGTCTCGTAGCTGCCAAAGATGTAATGAAGTTCAGTACCAACACGCTAGGTCCAACGGCATAATTTCTACACTCGCTATATTCGATTATCATGACGAAGGCCTGACACAATAATGGAGAGATAACATTTCTTTGTTACAAGTCAGTAAGGAATAACTTAGGAAACATCCTCACTAAAATAGAGAGAATTAATGCGATCTACTAAAAAAAAAATTAAACTTGACTGCGTGTGTAATGAAGCTAATTTAAACAAACAGTCCTACGATCAATAAATTAACTTAGGATTAGGTTAATATGTTCGAAAATATGTTCATCTCGGTATATATAATCTACAGCTTAAAGTGTCGAGATCTACTAAATTACATTCATGTCTATCAAATATATATATATTATGATAACAATACGCTTGTCTCGCGTCAAAACTTAGACTAGGTGCTAAAATAAATGGTAATCAGATTTGTTAATTATTAAATCAAGGCAAAATATATAAGTTATTTGGCAGAATATAAATGACTCGTTATGAGATAAAACCTCTCATCGCACTCAAGTGACCTCAGCATCAAGGAATACTTGCTCAGAAGTAATGGGTAACTCAGGTAATGGAGGGACCTCATTTAACGGGTAACTTGCTCAGAAGTAATGGGTAACTCAGGTAATGGAGGGACCTCACTTAACGGGTAACTTGCTCAGAAGTAATGGGTAACTCAGGGAATGGAGGGGCTTCACTTAACGGGTAACTTGGTTAGAAGTAACGGGTAACTCAGGTAATGGAGGGGCTTCACTTAACTATTAAATGGAGATGCTGTGCTCAAAATAGATACTAGATTCTTTATATGGTGATGTTATAATATAGTCAAATGTGTGGAGATAAAGCTTAAAAAATGGAGTGCTATGAGCTACAAATAGAAAGAATTTAATTAACAGATATTGGGCAGAATTAAATGATAAGTATCAGTAACACTTAAAAGCTAAGTATCAGTCAGAATTAAAAGATAAGTATCAGTCACACTTAAATGGAATAGTTAATTAACATAATTAAATGATATGAAGTAGGAATAATTCCAATTAAGCGATTTAATTGGAATTTTTTTAATTTAATCGCGAAGATAGCGATTATTCCTGCATGATACAATTTGAATAGAGTTCAACACTGAGCCTTGCAGTGCCGGCACCACTCTTGCCGTGAATGAATAAATAATTAATTCACGAGGCTAAAACTAAGGAACAACAATGCCAGCGTGCAGGGAGGAATTCATTAAAATATTTCGTGCATAAAATAATTTTCCCAATTATTAGTGAAAATTACAGATCATTCTTGAATACGATAAAAGTCTCGTTTTGGTTTTTCAATGCAAAAGAATATTTTTAGAAGGCTTCTAAGTTCTTGGGACGCGTGAGAGAAATTAGAAATAACTTACGAGAATTTGATGCAAGATGAAGTGATGGGAATCAAATTAAAATATCAGCCATCGACCATTGGGCTAAAGTAATGGGAAACAAGAAATAGAAGGGATCTGGAATCAGGCTGAGCATCACAGCCTGATGAGTTAAAATAAATTAATGGACTTAGGAAGCGTCAGCTTAAAATTATATTACACGGTTAAAATATATTAAAATTCCCTCAATTGTTAAATAATACTATTAATATAATAGTTTATCAGTCAAATAAATACCAGAGAAGAGCTTGACGCGTCACAACTGAGCGGGCAGCGCAAAAAAATACAGGAGATGAAATCAATCGCGTACTAAACGACGTTGATGTAACACATTACATACTGCTATTGTACTCTAGGGTAATACATAATGAACATGTACACTTGTGTAATACATTTACATAATGGAAACGTACTTCTGAGTAATACATATACATAATGTTATTATACTTCTGAGTAACACATACAGATTATGTATTTCTACCGCTGCGTAATACATATACATAATGGAATCATCGGCCTGTGTAATATACATATTGTTCCATGCAAGTGTCATTATCAAGAGCTGTACTGGAGCGTTCTCATCATTGAAATAACAACTGAATACAATGTAACAGGTGATAGAATGTAAACACAAAAAACTAGACGCTATTGACTGTGAAACACTTTTCATACAAGTCAAACATTCAAGATCTTGGCGGCTGAACAGAAACCAACGAACCTGCCTGTGATAACATCGCCTTAATTCCATTACTTGCAGAGCACGTTACTGTACTATATTTCTTGCAGCCCAACACATTTCACCACAATGGTGCTCACATTTCACCATAATGGTGCTCACATTTCACCACAATGGTGCTCACATTTCACCACAATGGTGCTCACATTTCACCAAAATGGTGCTCACATTTCACCATAATGGTGCTCACATTTCACCACAATGGTACTCACATTTCACCATAATGGTGCTCACATTTCACCACAATGGTTTCAACTACTTATCTATTACACTACTTATTGTACATTATCGTCAAGGGCCTGCCTATCCTAAAGCTCGACATATCGACGGCTATGACGCTCGGGTGAAGCTCGCCGAGTACAGAGGAGGTAAGTGGAATGTTCAATACAGAGCAGCATCAGATTCCATTACGAAATAATGTTATATGTTGAGGATCACTATCCACTGAACAATGAATTACGAGGACGACAAGGCGGACCAGATCATCTTTATGCAGGATAGTGAGGAGGAAGAAGTATAAACGTCATGCGTGGGAGACGTGACGTCAGCGGTGAGAATCTGTAGGGCTGACACCGCGGGCTCTTATATTAGCTCTTGAGAGGAGATACTGAAGAGGGCCGTTATGAGGAGCTGATAAGAGGAGCCATTACTGGCTGCCACTAAGAGGAGCCATTACTGGCTGCCACTAAGAGGACCCCTTAAGCAAGAGGTGGCAGTTGCGACACACTCGCACGGGTTTGTTCATCTTTAGCCGAGGTATTTCGGACTCGAAGCGACTGCACCTGAAATCCAAAATTCATCGTAAATTAATAATGCATCTAATTAGTTCTTGGAAATCGCAACAAAAACAAAATAGATACAGAAAAAAAAAGATAGATTTGCAACCAAAGTAAAAAAGGGTGCGTGTAGCGAATGAGATGGTCAGATGAACAGATGAAGTGCACCGANGCATGGAGGGATGAAGCAGCACTTACTTTGCACAGAAAATGCGGCCACAATTGCGGCAATGGTGCTTGCGTTCGTAAAGTGTGAAGGTGAGATGGCATGCGCTACAGGAGGGGCACTGAGCATCACTAACCCAATGGTCGGTGGACGACGACAGGTTCACGCTGCTGCCACCCAGCCCGCGACCTGTGTTGTGTATATACTTAGCACACAGCAGATAACAAGCCTGTGTTACACCCATTTACTTAATACAGGTGTCATATGCCACCCAGCCCGCGACCTGTGTTGTGTGTTAACTTAGCACACAGAAGATAGCAAGCTTGTATTCCATCCACTTAATACAGGTGTCATATGCTACCCAGCCCTCGACCTGTGTTGTGTTTTGTGTTAACTTAGCACACAGAAGATAACAAGCCTGTGTTACATCCATTTACTTAGCACACAGAAGATAACAAGCCTGTGTTACATCCATTTACTTAGCACACAGAAGATAACAAGCCTGTGTTACATATATTTACTTAGCACACAGAAGATAACAAGCTTGTATTCCATCCATTTACTTAATACAGGTGTCATATGCCACCCAGCCCGCGACCTGTGTTGTGTTTTGTTTACTTAGCACATAGAAGATAGCAAGCTTGTATTCCATTCACTTACTTAATAAGTGTCATAGAAAGCCTGTATTTACGGTATTCACCAATTATTCAGCACACCGAACATACAAAGCCTGCATTTATGTTCTTCTGGAAATTATTCAGCACAGGGCACATACAAAGCTTTTAATAACGTTAATTAGGAGCTTACTCAGCCAAGGAAGGTAGACATCTGTATTTTTTTCATTCATTTAATCAATACAGATATTATAGAGGCAGATATATTAACGTTATTCATGAAATTACTCAGCACAGAGAACCAAGACCACGTAGACCGCGACTTGTGTTTGTGATCTCAACTCATTTACTCAGCACACAGACAACACATATACATCCTTTATTCATGTTATTAAGCGATTCAATGAGCGCTAACAACATAACGAGCCACTACATCAAAACATATACTTCCACATTACCGTAAACACCTCAGAGATAAGAAAGATACATTCAATACTGGTTCGGTACATCCGTCCATATTCGACAAATCTAAAGATCATAGTTTGTATTAGCAATGATACGAATTATAACAAATGATTCTAAGGTCAGTGCATGGAAGATTGTAAATTATGTCAATAACCTGACAGTTCATTGCTGCTTCAAGCAAACTTAAAAATAATTATGATAATAATAGATTTTGTATGAAATTTAGCCGAACGTGCTATGAATTAATTATTCGAATTAATTCATAATTCCACGAGCCTCAGGCTCGAGGAATTGTAATCAAGCTGAACTGCCCGTTATCTCCATTAAATCACGTTTACTTGCAGCATTTTCAGCATGCATGTCACACCTGCAATATTTACCTTAAAAGTAAGGGATATGTGATGAAGAATGCTATGAGAAATGATGGTAAAGAGCAGCGATCTAATTTCGACTTACGAACAAAAAAGAACAATAAAAAGCCTTAAATATAACAATAATGACAACAAGACGTGAGTAGGAATATCATAGAGGAATAGAGTGCCCCACTGATGATGTCTCAACTAAGCGGGGGCAGGCATAGCACACACTGAAAAAAAAGTAGGTGACATTGTCTAAATATTGACACTTCTATGCACGTATCCCTGATACTTCCTTTAGGCGGGCCAAACTCGGTCAGAGATACCACCACACGGGCAAAAATTTGCATTATCATTTGGACAAAGCATCACACATTTCTTTGATTGCCTCTAGCAACCTGGGGCCATACTTTCAAAACTCGCTTAGTGAACGTAAATACTTACGCATTATTTTCTTGTCTACGATTGGTGGATTTTGCTTGAAAGGCCGTCAATGATTGGCTGATGAACTTACGATCTCTTAACTTTTTTCGAAAGTATCGGCCCTGACCTATAGGCAAGTATAGGCAAGTATCCGCCCTGAGAAAGTATAGGCCCTGACCTATAGGCAAGTACACTTGCCTATAGGCAAGTATAGGCCCTGAGAAAGTATAAGCCCTGACCTATAGGCAAGTACACTTGCCTATAGGCAAGCATAGGCCCTGAAAAAGTATAGGTCCTGACCTGGAGCAGCGCGGGTCGCCGCCCCCGCCCCCCGGGCCTCGACCACGCCCCACGAGAAGACCCTGCCACGGGCGTCCCCTACAAGCACGCTGCGGTGGTCTCTGCACGACACAACACTCACAACAATTAGCGAGTCATATTGTCCATATGGCGACGCACTTTCTGCTGCACCATTGATCCGCCTTTTTGCCGGAAAAAACTAGGGAAAGACGTGCATCGGAAAATGCAGCGCTATCAAGACAAAGTTCCACTTATTTCTGAGTGTAGACAGGACAAATACATTAGCTCAACATATCTGCACTATAAAGAGAAGCACATCCTTCTGCACGTGGAACAAATTATTATACGGGGCATTAGTTCAATTATACGGGGCATTAGTTCAATTATACGGGGCATTAGTTCAATTATAAGGGGATTAGTTCAGTTATACGGAGCATTAGTTAGATTATACGGGACATTAGTTCAATTATATGGGGCACTAGTTCAGTCATACCAAGCATTAGTTCAATTAAACGGGGCATATGTTCAATTATGGAGCAGCGTTAAAATATAATCTGAGTGTAGCTGGGGACATGAACATAGCAAGTGACGGAGGTTGAGGCAGGTGATGGCACGTAAGGACAGGTTGAGGCAGGTGATGGCACGTAAGGATGGGTTGTGGCAGGTGATGGCACGTAAGGACAGGTTGAGGCAGGTGATGGCACGTAAGGATAGGTTGNGGTGATGGCATGTGAGGGAAGGTTGAGGCAGGGGATGGCATGTGAGGGAAGGTTGAGGCAGGGGATGGCATGTGAGGGAAGGTTGAGGCAGGGGATGGCATGTGAGGGAAGGTTGAGGCAGGTGATGGCATGTGAGGGAAGGTTGAGGCAGGGGATGGCATGTAAGGATAGGTTGAGGCAGGTGATGGCACGTAAGGACAAGGTGAGGCAGGGTGAGGTATGATGAGGCAGGGTGAGGTAGGATGAGGCAGGGTGAGGTAGGATGAGGCAGGGTGAGGCAGGGTGAGGCAGGACAGCACCTGGCGACGGTGATGGCGGTGACGGAGGCAGGCTCAGCGTTGTCGCTGCGGTCGTAGGCCGTGTGCGCCGTCAGCTGCCGCCGGAACACGAGCTGGCACGTCCACCGCATGCCTGCACACACACCAGCTCAGTCAACAACAAAACATATGTCATATTACTTGACTTGCCTACACCCATGACCCATTTACACCCGCCGTGACCCATTTATATCCGCCGTGACCCATTTACATCCGGCATGACTCATTTACATCCGCCATGACTCATTTACATCCGCCATGACCCACCTATATATGCTAAGAACAGCTCACACCCACCATGGTGACAGGCCCTGCATCGGTCTTAGCATGCTATTTTAATTCGATCACAAGTTCCCAAGTATCCCTGTTCTTCGCCCAACACGAGAACTTACTGAATATCATAAAATAGGTAAATGCGGTCTGCTTTGTACTCAATTATGATAAAAACTGATGCTGGACTGATTCAACGCGAATGATATACACAATTCCTTCGAAATAAAGAGGATTTCCAACGACATTCTCTTTCTCGAAAGAGCTTACCAAAGTTTGCATAGTGAAAGGACCGTTCCCAGCATAAGGGGACACGAAAATTAGAATTCAGAGAAAATACCTCTAAGCGACACTTTATAAACCCATAAGAACATATTATAAGATGAATGTCAAAAACATTACAAAATGTCTATAGATAAATAGTGCGAGGGTGACTAACCCGGCATGAGGACCTCACTCCTGCCAGGGGGGGAGAGCAGGGCTTCCTGACTTTGGGCCTCCCGCACCTCCGCCTCGGTGATCACCTCGAACGCGTCGCTGGGGGCGCAGCTTTGACCCAAACCTGGAAAAGACGTCGTTTATTCTTCGGTAGAAAAAAACGAAAATAGGCAAGAAATAAGTAGGCAACTGAAAGGAAAAGGCATGCCTTTTAACTCGATGGAAATGCAATAAATTAACGCTCATCATAGCACTGGTTAATCGAACTTACCGCTCACTGAGCCCCATTGTGAGGAGATAAGAACGCTTTTTAATTTATTCCAATGAGGCTCATCTGGTTAATGAGACGAGCCAGTGGTTATTAGATCACAATGCTTGCACATTGATGTGGTCCGCATAATTGGAGTACAAAAATTCCAATACTAAGTAGAAATTAATTACTTTATGTATTCCTTGTCGTAGATATTTGTTTTTACTTTAATGAGTGTTGCTGATATAAATGTTTATTTGGACACAAGGTTTTAAGAGAACATTAGTGGATACCGCAGAGGGTTCGCATCTATGTGGATCTGTACAACTACATCCATAGTCGGTAGGACTTAAGGAGGCCTGGCTTGCCATGTCTACAGCTGGCACGACTCAGGGGAGCCTAGATTTACTAGCGGCATCCATCGTGGCCTGGGACTGCTACGTTCGAAATAAATATCAAGGATACTATTGAGTTGGCATGACTGAAGCCCCAGAGGTGGCTCACCAGCTGCCGTGTCTGCCAGGCTGGTCTCGCTCTTGCTGCCCTGCAGGCGCTTGGGCGGCGCCCCTGCGCTGCCGGCGTGCTGCTGCTGCTGCTGCTGCTCCACGACGCTCACCGCGCGGCACACAGCTGTAATGTATACTCATGAGTAACACCTTCGAGTACACATTTGTACAGATATTTCATATCGAATTTGTTATTCCCGACACTGTATCTAAGGCGGACAGATTATGTCACTGACCGAGGGGGGGCTGCAGCCTGGGGGAGGAGGAGGGGGTGTCCACGCTGCCCCCCGTCGTGTCGAAGCTTGGCTGGCTGCTTGAGGACGCCAGGGCTTCTTGTCTGCTTATACAATATAATAATTGCAATCAATTAATTATTAATGATAATTATAATAATGAGTATGTATGCACAATAATCGGGTCTTACAAGGGCAAAATATCTAGAACAGAGTTTCTACATCACATACCGTGCTGTCTAAGACATGATATGGGCTCTGGATAAGAGTGAGAACCACATAAATAGCAAGAAAAGTTAGTAGGTTTGGAAATATAACATCAAAATATTTCTAAATAATGATAGTTAAACTCTATTACCACTACACTTGTACTGTTCTGATTCTTTGAAGATAAGACATGAGCACAAATTGAAAAATACACGGCGTCTCCTAATTAATGTGTGATGTCAGTCTCACCATCACTAATTAGAACCTCTGATACCAGGCACAGATAATGTGCATATATCAGTTGACATTTTATGGGCTATGATCAGCAATTTCTTGCAGTCGCTGACGTTCTTTGCATGTATTTAAGCTGAGTTGGCTAGTGTTCAGAGTTGCTGTTGCTGATAAATGTATTATTAAAAAAGTACCTAGTTAAAAAAAGTCCGTATTTCTGTCAGCCAATCACCAATCACTGACGGCTACCCAAGTTCAACCCACTAATCAGAGATGAGAAATTGCCGACTAAATGTACTTTTACCGCTACGCGTACTTAGACCGCAATAAGTTCTTAATCAAGTTTGGATGGTACGACATAAGTTGACAATATTATGTATGTCTTATTGAACAGTTTTATCAAATGTATTAGAGTAAACATGACACCTGTGTAACGTGGTGACACGGGCGTCCCTAGAAGGAGACAACTGTCTTCCCTCGGACGAGACTCCGTCAGTTGTGGTGGCCACATCGAGAGCCTCCTGCTGGTGGTGCGGCTCGTTAGGCCCGCCTGACGTCAGGCTCAGGGAGGCTCCCGCGTCAGTTTTTGCTGGCTCAACGGCTTCCTCGCTGAGACCTGCTAACTTGAGGTCAGTTTCTTGGGTGCCTGATGTCGGGCTGGCGTCAGCAGACTTAGGTCCCTGACGCGCGTCCTCCACGAGGCTGTCGTCCTCGTCGGATAAGCTGCTAACGCTCACGCTTTTGTGGAAGAAGCTTCCTGCAAAAATTATTTGTTGCTTTTATTATTATATTATTATTATTCACGCAATTGAAATTCAATCAAGTCACCAAGAAAGAATTAAAAGACTAAAATCTAAGTATTAAATAAAATTGCACAAGGATCGGTACTACACTTAAATCTACCAGAAGATAATCCGTAACTTTACGAAACAAATATTTAAGTCATAGATTATTTATACTTATTTCAGTCCCGCATCAATCAGAGATTTGAAGTAGAGAAAGAGTAAAATGGTTAAGTCAAACAAGTTCATCGCATTAAAAAAATATGAATACCTACAGTCTAAGCAAGGTACCTACTAAGAAAGAAACGAATACAAATAATGATCAATCAGTCACTGTGAAAGCAAGCAATATCAACATCAGTCAAGAAAGGTTCACAATAAGAAGATAAATATGCCTTCAACCACGAGGTCGAAAGGTTCCCAATAAGAAGATGAAAACCTATGCCTTCAGCCACGAAGTCTGCCTCAAGAAGGAAAGAAATCTCACCGCCAGAGAACTGTCCATCGTCTCTGTGGGGCTGAGAGGACGGCCTTCGCTGCTGTTGGTCAGCTCGGCAGCTGTCACGACGGCTGTCACGGCAGCTGTCACGGCGGCTGTCACGGCGATTGTCACGGCAACTGTCACGACGGCTGTCAAGCGGATGACTGAAGTCAGGCGATCCCTCCGGCACCGTAAGTTCTTCAGGGGCGTGTGTTCTCTTGTTGGCTTTGCTGCTGCTGTTGTTGCTGCTGACGCTGGTGTTGTTGCTGAGGGGGTCAGAGGAGCTGTTGTCGCTGTCGTCCTCGATGGGCGTCTGTACGTACTCCACGCCCCACATCTGCTCGAGCAACATGATGGTCTGAACACCCTTTATAAATGTCAAGCTTTACCACAAAAATAATGATACCTATATCAAGTAAAGAAAACAAGAAGTGGAACAAAATTGAAACACTGAAGGCAATAAAAATGATCTCAATTGTGGATGAGCATTGAATTATTTTTGTTTCAACTGTGACTGATTATTACATTCAGAATCTGCCAAAGGCAAAAGAGAGACACTTGGATTAACATCCGAAATTGAATAATTCAGTTCTGAAAACTAAAACCTCATCGCGATTTTCTGCCTCTGATAGAAGCATCACGCACGGTTTAGGAAGACAGTTCATGGATTAGCAAGACAATTCATCTGCCCTGCGCCACAGAAAAAAAATTCGTTCACTTTCGCATCATTATTAGCGTCACTATTTGGAGGCCTGTATATTGCTTCCAACGGAAGACAATTCATGGCTTAGGAAGACAATTCATGGTTTAGGAAGACAATTCATAGATTAGGAAGACAATTCATGGTTTAGGAAGACTATTCATGGTTTAGGAAGACAATTCGTGGCTTAGGAAGACAATTCATGGCTTAGGAAGACAATTCATGGCTTAGGAAGACAATTCATGGCTTAGGAAGACAATGGATTAGGAAGACAATTCAAGGATTAGGAAGACAATTCATGTTAGCCCGGAAGCAAGCAACTGACGACTGTAGCCACGTACCCTGACGACGCCGTCAGAGGAGCCTGTAAGGATGAGGTTGTCCTGGTCCCACTCGTAGGCGGTGGTGAAGGCGAGGCACAGCACCTGCTGCAGGGCTGAGCGAGCCCCCAGCGCCGTGTTCACGCTCGCTATGGCCACGCCGTTGATGCTCCACACGTGCAGCCACGTGCCTCCACACGTGCCTATGTCGCCCTGCCATCCAAGTGCGCGTGTTAAATCAGTAACTTATACAGTAAAAATAAATGGTATTAAAATAGAATTTTAATTCCATAATGTTCTTAAAAAAGTATTTAGAATAAAATTGATGAAGACTGAAATGATTAACAGTGTCAAAAATGACAATACCAACATTGTTTTCGTAGGAAGTATATGTAGAAAGAAAAAATAACGACGGCTCAACCGACAATAAATTATGACATTTAGCAGGATAGTGAAATTTGAACCACTGACAGCACACATCCAAAATTTGAGCCACTGACAGCAGACACCCAAAATTTGAACCACTGACATCACACACCCAAAATTTGAGCCACTGACATCAGACACCCAAAATTTGAGCCACTGACATCATACACCCAAAATTTGAACCACTGACATCATACACCCAAAATTTCAAGCCAGTAAAGTATACCGAAATTTTACCCAAAGAGAGCACGCATAAAACTAACGGTGCTGTCGCTGATGGCGACGGCGGCGAGGGGGGCATGATGCCCTGTGAGTTGCCTGACGAAGGTGAGGCGGGCCAGGTCCCAGATGATGGCGGTCTTGTCCCGAGACCCCGACACGAGCAGCCCGAAGGCGGTGCTGGCGGCGACGCACGTCACGGCATCGCTGTGGCCGTACAGGCTGCACTTGTGCACCACCTGGCGCCTGTACATGTCGTACACGCGCACCACCTGCGTACAGAGGGAGTGATGACACAGCACGGCACGGCACTGCACTGCACAGCACAGCACAGTACAGCACAGCACAGCACAACACAGCACGGCACAGCACAGCACAGCACAGCACATTGTCGTACACGTGCACCACCTGCGTACAGTGGGAGTGATGAACACGCACCACCTGCCGCCTGTACATGTCGTACACGTGCACCACCTGCGTACAGAGGGAGTGATGAACACGCACCACCTGGCGCCTGCACGGCTTGGTACGGCACAGCACGGCACCACAGGGCACAATACAGCACACAGCACTGCACCACAGGAGACAAAACAACACACAGCACAGCACAGCACGGCACGGCACAACACAGCACAGCACAATACAGGACAGCACAGCACAGCACGCTACTCACAGTGTCAGTAGAGGCAGTGATGATGGTGCGGGCATTGGGGCAGACGGCTGCCAGGACCTCGCCCGTGTGGCCGCTGTCTCCCTCCCACACCAGGAGGGCCTTCTCCGACTCGTACGGCCCCACGCGCAGGCTGCACACAAATGCACCGCGTTATAGTACACAGCATTGACAGCAATACACAGCATTTTAGCACAACACAGCATTACAGTGCACAGCATTGACAGCAATACACAGCATTATAGCGCACAGCAATAAAGCATTATAGTGCACAGCAATACACAGCATTATAGGGCACAGCAACACAGCATTACAGTGCACAGCAACACAGCATTACAGTGCACAGCAATACACAGCATTATAGCGCACAGCAATACACAGCATTATAGCGCACAGCAATACACAGCATTATAGCGCACTGCAATACACAGCATTACAGTGCACAGCAACACAGCATTATAGTGCACAGCAATACACAGCATTACAGTGCACAGCAATACACACCAGTTGAACCTTCTCCGGCTGCACAGCAAATTAGACTTTAACGCAGCATTTTAATTCAAAGGATGCTGAGCTTCAGCACACTGCATGTATGCGTACAGAATCATAGATGAAATATCTCAACTTGTGAGAAGAGAACTGGTAGAACCTGAATCAAAACATTATATAATTCATAGATAAAATGATAGAGATAACATAGAGATAACACGATACAGGTAACATGAAACAGATAACATTGTCATGAAATTGCTGTTATAGCATCCAAATGTACATAGTATTCCGTACTATAGTTCCTACGAGTAAGTTACTTCGCTCTAGAACTAGTGACCATTGTTGGCATTGACTCGGCTCTTGTACGTTCAAGACATAGGTAGAACTAATGTTCTCCTTGTAATTACCCTGTAAATAGTTTTTTATGTATAAGACCTTCACATATCAATATATTCCCTTTACGTTACCGTTTTTCCTGTTTTATAGTAGTGTTATTTCGTTCCAGGATTTTGCGTTCTTGTTTAATAAAGCACATAATGAGTCACATCGGCTTTTGCTTACGACAAACATGATGCAGATAACATGATACAGATAACATGACAGAGGTAACATGATACAGGTAACATGATACAGATAACATGATACAGATAACATGATACAGGTAACATGATACAGAATAAGTCACTTAGTGACCTATACTAGTCATGTTGTGAGAGTTTTGAATCAAGAGAATGGCATGGGGAAACAAGTATTATGATACATGATACTGAAATAACTTTAATAAAAAAATTGTGTCGTGATTTCTAATTCCACAGATTCGTCAAACTTTAATTAACAGGTAACATGATACAGGTAACATGGTACAATATAAGTAATTTATTGACCTGTAGTCAGCGAAGCCCCATGCCAGGTACCGCTGGTAGGAGGGCGGTATGAGGACCTTGTTCTGCTCTACGGCGAGCACGCCCTTGTCCACGCTCATGATCTGCCCCACGACGCCCTTAACCTCCTTCAGGGGCGCCAGCGCCGGCCGCAGCAGCTCCAGGTTCTTGTAGAATACCTGCACGCAAAACAGAACTTGAGCACTCAAGACCAAAACTTGGGCATTCTAGACCAGAACTTGAGCATTCTAGACCAGAACTTGAGCATTTAGGGCCAGAACTTAAGCATTCTAGACCAGAACTTGAGCATTCTAGACCAGAACTTGAGCATTCAAGACCAGAACTTGAGCATTCAAGACCAGAACTCTGTCTCTTATACACATCTAGATGTGTATAAGAGACAGTTCTAGACCAGAACTTGAGCATTTAGGGCCAGAACTTAAGCATTCTAGACCAGAACTTGAGCATTTAGGACCAGAACTTAAGCATTCTTGACCAGAACTTGAGCATTCTAGACCAGAACTTGGGCAGTTAAGACCAGAACTTGAGCATTCTAGACCAGAACTTGAGCATTTAGGGCCAGAACTTGAGCATTTAGGGCCAGAATTTAAGCATTCTAGACCAGAACTTGAGCATTTAGGGCCAGAACTTAAGCATTCTAGACCAGAACTTGAGCATTTAGGGCCAGAACTTAAGCATTCTAGACCAGAACTTGATCATTCTAGACCAGAACTTGAGCATTCTAGACCAGAACTTGAGCATTTAGGGCCAGAATTTAAGCATTCTAGACCAGAACTTAAGCATTTAGGGCCAGAACTTAAGCATTCTAGACCAGAACTTGAGCATTTAGGGCCAGAACTTAAGCATTCTAGACCAGAACTTGAGCATTCAAGACCAGAACTTAAGCATTCTTGACCAGAACTTGAGCATTCTAGACCAGAACTTGAGCATTCAAGACCAGAACTTGAGCATTC
>NW_025947733.1:0-67492 GCF_000764305.2 Hyalella azteca | reverse complement strand
ACCTTGTCCCTGGGGGTGACAGCAGGGGACCTACCTTGTCCCTGGGGGTGACAGCAGGGGACCTACCTTGTCCCTGGGGGTGACAGCAGGGGACCTACCTTGTCCCTGGGGGTGACAGCAGGGGACCTACCTTGTCCCTGGGGGTGACAGCAGGAGACCTACCTTATCCCTGGGGGTGACAGCAGGGGACCTACCATGTCCCTGGGGGTGACAGCAGGGGGACCTACCTTGTCCCTGGGGGTGACGGCGGGGGCCTGCACGAGGGGGGAGGCGTCCATGATGGAGGAACGCTGGCCCCCGAGCTTCTTGCAGGGGTGGGGGCGCCTGAAGAGCTGCTTCGGGATCTGGCCAAAGTTGTTGATGAAGCCGATGGTGGCCTTCTGCTTCAGCGGGTCGTCAATACTGCACATACGCCATTAAGTGTTAGAGTAATGGTCATTACCTCATTAATGTGACGTCATTACCCTCACTTCCCTCACCTATAATGTTGCTGCCCTCACTCCTCTCTACTATATATGTCATTACCATCACTCTCCTCACCTATACATGCCATTACCCTCACTCCCCAGTCCCCTCACCTACATATGTAATTACCCTGACCTATATATGTCGACGTTGCCCTCGTAGAAGAGGTGATGGAAGACATTGACGGCCTCAACGGCCTGCTGGCCCTGCTGCTTGACTACTCTCCCTACCGTCACCAATATATCATCACCCTCCCTCCTGTCACCTACATATGTCACAACCCTCCCTCCCCCCACCTATATATGTCGACGTTGCCCTCGTAGAAGAGATGATGGAAGACATTGACGGCCTCAACGGCCTGCTGTCCCTGCTGCTTGCAGCCGAAGATGAGGTCGATCCAGTGGTGCAGGCGCTGGGACACGTGGTCGCTCTCCAGCGCCGCGCGGTGCTGCCGGATGAACTCCCGCGCGTCGCCCTTAGCCCACGGCGGCAGGATCACGTCGTCCAGCTGCACCCCGCTCTGCTTGATGCCTGCACAGGGGTGGGGCAGAGAAGCTTAGTGTCTCTGTGGTGAGGGGAGCGTCAGAGATGCTTAGTGTCTCTGTAGTCGCGCACTATACTTCCTGATAAACAATGATTCATTCAATTGCGCAGGAAAAACATCCTGAGGAACTCACCGAGATCAAACTGATTGGAGTTCTCCAAGAACTCCGGCAAGTAGAAGAACTCAGGAATAAGTTCCTTGATGTCGGCCATGTTGTTGCGGGAGGCCGACAGCCACGCCTCCTTCAGGCTGTGGAACATGCGGTCCGCCAGGTCGAAGTGACCACCCTGAGCGAGTATTATTATTATTATTACCATTTTTATTTCTAAAAGAAGATTATCGTGTCGCTTTGTGGGCAAGTTACAATTTAAGGGAACTAAGAAAAAGTTTATGAGTGCGCACGAAACACGCTGGGACCTTAATGCCAGGCTGAAGTACCCGCCCAGAGCAGCATGGGGCATTAACGATGGCTCTCATCATACCAGTCTATACATCAATGATAGACATTAATATTACTGTATATTATTACATTAGCTACTGTTGCCACAGTCTGGCAGGATTAGTGCGGGTTCCTCACCTGTAGTCTGAGGAAGTGCTGGGTGAATGGCTCCATCCTGACGAGGTAGGACGACACGATCATGGCGGAGGAGTAGTGGGTGCCGTAGTGGTAAGGGGGTGTCTCCCCCGAGGGATCGTCCCACTCCCGGTACCGCTTACGGAACTGCTCCAGACGGTCGGGGGTCTGCGTGGTATGGGGGTGAGGGGTTATCAAGGTGAGGATTTGGGGCTTAATAATGTCATTAAAGGGAGGTCTTGTGTTAGTGGTGAGGTTGAGGAGGTTCATTGTATTGTTGTACAAGGGACTGCGCTTCAGACATGAAGGCTCAACACGAGTCTAGGTAAAATATGAAACCTATTCAAGTCGAATCGCGTCACCAGACGTAGCAGGACGTCATCAACATAATAAAAAATACATCATCGTAAGGTGGGGGCCTCACGTACCTGGGCGCCCATCGGCTTGGTGAGGTCCCTGATGGTGGCGGCGTCACGTACCTGGGCGCCCATGGGCTTGGTGAGGTCCCTGAAGGTGGCGGCGTCACGTACCTGGGCGCCCTTACCTGGGCGCCCATGGGCTTGCTGAGGTCCCTGAAGGTGGCGGGGTCACGTACCTGGGCGCCCATGGGCTTGGTGAGGTCCCTGAAGGTGGCGGGGTTGCTGAAGTCGAGGGAGGAGGACTCGTAGTCAGCCAGGACCCAGGGGAAGATGGGGTACTGCATGAGGTCGTTGTAGGAGCGCCCCGCGAGCGTGTTCAGGTGCATCAGGTACTGGAAGTTGCTGATCTCCCCGCGCTGTACACGGCAGGTATAGAGGCGGGGTCAGGAGCAAGGTTTATCACGGACCAGCTTGGTTAAAGTTCATTCAGGTTCATTTCGTTTCAGGACAAGGTTCAGTCAGGCGCAGGAGCTATCCAGAGTCCAGAAACTTGAAATTGAATTCGTGAATTTGATTCTCAGCTGTTCGCGATGTACCACCCATTAGCCCGCACCCATATTAACGTACCACCCACCTGTAAGCAGCGTACCCCTGTTAACGTACCACCCATCAGCACGTGACGTACCCCGTCAACGTACCCCCGTTAACGTACCACCCATCTGTGCGTGACGTACCACACCCAACGTACCACCCATCAGCACGTGACGTACCCCCGTCAACGTACCACCCATCTGTGCGTGACGTACCACACCCAACATACGCCCCCGTCAACGTACCACCCATCTGTGCATGACGTACCCCCGTCAACGTACCACCCATCTGTACGTGATGTACCACACCCAACGTACTCCCCGTTAACGTACCACCCATCAGCACCCAACGTACCCCCCTAATAACGTACCACCCTATTAGGGTACCACCCATCCCACCCCCGTACCACCCATCTGTGAGTGACGTACGACACCCAACGTACCCCCCGTTAACGTACCACCCATCTGTGCGTGATGTACCCCCCGTTAACGTACCACCCTAATAACGTACCACCCATCTGTGCGTGACGGACGTCTCGCCTATGAGTGAGCTGAAGAGGCCGCCCGTCTGCTCGACGCTCGCTGAGCGCCGCTGCCCCTCCACTGACTGGTGAGCTGAGTCAGCGAGACCCGTGCACACCACCAGCAGCCTGCAGCATGGTGAGGCATTGTGAGGCATGGTGAGACATGTGAGGCATGGTGAGGCACTGTGAGGCAGTGATGAGGTGAGGGTGGTGAGCGGAATTACCTTTATAGACATGGGAGGAGAGGGGGCAACTGAAGAACAAAGGTAAGTGGGGGAGAATCTGATGGAGGGTAACCGGGACAGAGGATCTGAGGGTATTAGGAGCGAGGGTAACTGAGTAGCTGAGGGTAGCTTAGGGACAGGGGTAACTGAGTAGCCGAGGATAACTTAGGGGCAGGGGTAACTGAGTAGCGGAGGTTAACTGAGTAGCTGAGGGTAACTTAGGGGCAGGGGTAACTGAGTAGCTGAGGGTAACTTAAGGGCAGGGGTAACTGAGTAGCTGAGGGTAACTTAAGGACAGTGGTAACTGAGTAGCTGAGGGTAACTTAGGGGCAGGGGTAACTGAGTAGCGGTGGACAACTTAAGGGCAGGGGTAACTGAGGACAGGAGGTAACTACTGGCGGAGGGTAACTTTAGGATGGAGGGTAACGTGGGTAATTAACCTACCTCTGATAGACCTTGTTGCGCTCCTTGGCCTTGGGGAAGGCGAGCAGGAAGTTGCGGCCGTCCGACGAGAAGATCTCGATGGCGATGGGCTGTAGCAGGTACCTGCACTTACAGGGTTCACGTGCTAACTCATTATTAATAATAAAAACAGATACATAATAATAATGCAACTTAACTCATCATTAATAATCAAACATACACAATGAACAATGCAAATAACAGCATAGTAATTAACCTCCAGTCAAATGATGTTAGAATAATGCTTATTACGAGTTAATTTAGCATAAACAACGTTTAAATAACGTTATTTAAACGTCACTTGCCTTGTTGGGAAAGTAAGAAATTGCTCATGGCATATAGTTCATTAAGTTACCAGAGGGCAGGTAACCGGAACAATATGCATTCAGGTAACGAACCGCCAGAAAAAGAGACAAATTTATAATATACACTCAAAAACTATATGCATATACACTAAAGAGACATATATACAATATACACTCAAGACTTATGATTTATACCATATTCATTTCATTTCTCGCTAAGCTCGTGATAGGGGTTTCAAGTTTTTGCACGTAATATAAAGTTTATAATATAATTTTTTCATTCATAGTGCAAAATGTTTAAGTGAAGCCACGGAATGTGTGCATGGGTGTGTATCTAGCAGCGCGGAAGACGAAGAAAGATAAATGCTGGAAAATGAAGACGCATGCAGTGAAAAATACGGGGAATAATGAAGGATAAGATTGAAGTGAGATAAGAATACAGAATAAAGCTGCCACAGAGCGTGGCATCCACGGGACGCGGCGCAGCACCTGCGCTGGAGGGCCTCCCTGATGTCGTCGTAGTGGAGCTTGTAGCAGGCGTGGGGGTCTTGCGCCCCTCCTGCTGGGGTCCAACCCCCGCTTGTTGCAGAGGGGATCACGGGCTCGTGGCTCCCTGCAACATCAACAGTAAAGCCTCAGCACACTTAGCCTTAGCACACTCAGCCTTAGCACACTCAGCCTTAGCACACTCAGCCTTAGCACACTCGTCCTTAGCCTTGGCACCTCACCATACATATTAACAGTTTAACACCTCACCTCACACAACATCAGCACACTCAGCCTTAGCACCTCAGAAGACGTATACTCAGCACCAAGTCTTAGTTGCTTCAAGGAAAATATTATGATCGAAATCTATATAAGCAGCCACTTTTAAACTCACATCCATATTTCCTGATTATATAAACTCAATCCATATAATCAGGAAATTGAATGTTACATTGTCCAAGAAGTGACAATGACATACTTTTTACCCACATCACGAGCATTAATACGCCCTTTAGCTGGGCTCAAGTGAGTCAGGATGACCCACTATTAGAGGCAAAAAAGTGCATCGTTAATTGTACAAAGTCTCACTAATTTCTCGGAGTGTAGTCAAAGCAATAAAGAGACTTAGCAGACGACTATACGTATATAGTCGTCGATAGACCACATCGTCGCCTATATAGGCAGACAGTAAGAAATAAAGGGTCTAAGGAAACATGACAATGTAACAAAGAAACATGACAATGTTATACGTAAACAAAGAAATATAGGAGCTAATAACACACTAAAATAACCCACCAGGGGGCAGAGACTCTATGTCTCGGATCTCCCGAGACTTGAGGAGCGTGAAGCCGTCCACGATGTAGAAGTGCTCCCGCCCGAACAGCAGCAGCGCCTCCGTCGTGTCCAGCCCCTGGATGCGCGCACAGCGGAACATGTGGCTCACCTGGGACGGTAATGAGATGTTAATGAGGTACCGGAGACGGTAATGAGATGTTAATAAGGTACCTGAGACGGTAATGAGATGTTATTAAGGTACCTGAGACGGTAATGAGATGTTAATAAGGTACCTGGGACGGTAATGAGATGTTAATAAGGTACCTGAGACGGTAATGAGATGTTAATAAGGTACCTGAGACGGTAATGAGATGTTACCGAGATACCTGGGACCATGCTATTTGGTAACCTACCGTTACCAAATTAGAATAAGTGATCAAGCTTGATTGAGAATAAGCTTGTTTAGTGAATAATCTTTAAAAATAGACAAACTTGAACGGAGCCTAGGTTTATATGATGATGGAAATGACATGGTTATCACCTTATCATCGTGCTCGAGGAGCCTGATAAGAGACTAGTTATCACCTTATCGTCGTGCTCGAGGAGCCTGATAAGAGACTGGTTATCACCTTATCATCGTGCTCGAAGAGCCTGATAAGGGACTGGTTATCACCTTATCATCGTGCTCGAGGAGCCTGATAAGAGACTGGTTATCACCTTATCGTCGTGCTCGAGGAGCCTGATAAGGGACTGGTTATCACCTTATCGTCGTGCTCGAGGAGCCTGATAAGGGACTGGTTATCACCTTATCATCGTGCTCGAGGAGCCTGATAAGGGACTGGTTATCAGGCGTGTAGACATCATCGGGCTGCTGGGATGACGTGTGCTCGGACAAACCAATCCCCGAGTCGAGCAGCTCGCTGGGGTCGCCATCGTCCTCGTTGGGGATGGACGCGTCCCCAGAGTCGCCCGACACGGGGGGCCTACGGCCCTTCAGCCCCGACACGTCTGGGGGAACAATTGTCCGCTTAATTCAAAGTAAGAAAAACGCAAGCCTTAAAATGGTGCAATGGCGCAAGCCTGATGCAGATTAGTGTGGGTTAGTACAGAGCTGCAGAAGTGTGAGCAGAAGAGTGTTAAGAAGTGTTGGGGGTTGATTTATCCCAAAGTTAATAAGCAGGTCCTGGGCAATTGAAGTACTCGTACGATGGGTTAAGCATGAGGATTTGCCGCCGGTGATGGAAGTGAATGGGGTTGAAAACTGCCGAGCATTTCACTGAATTGGTCGCTCGATTCCTTGTTAGTCAGGGTCTAAGAAAGCCGTGACGGCTGACTGGTATGCTGACGGCTTCACAAATGAAGCTGACATTCACCTCCACAATCCGACAACACTTTCAAGGTGCGTATTCATTTATTGAGACATGATAATAACAACGAAGCAGTGATAGTTGAATAAAGCTCTTATAATTAACGCTAGTACTTTTGATATACAAAGAGACATGTCCACGGGTAACTGGACTGCCATTTCTAGATCAAACGAGTAACCCAGCTAAATCATCATTGGTTTTGTGAGCCATAATACTCAAGACTCCTTCTTTGTCGCAGGTTGATCTCACCCATCTCTGTGACGTCCTTGCCGACGTATGACTCGACGAGGGTGACGGGCTTGGGGGCTGACATGGGGGACTGGGGGCCGGTCTCCTGGTCCCTGCAGGCCAGCCCTAAGGGGCGGCGCTTCCTCATGTATTCCTCACTGTGGAAGCTGCTCGCCATCTTGTACTTGCTCAGCCTCTGCAGGGATGAAGCCAAACAAGTTTGTCTAGAATTTATCAGAGAAAATAATTTCGAGTCATTACATTATATGTTCAGAACGAAACTAAAATATGAACGAGACGAAAGTATGAACGAACTGAAAACATGAACGAAACGAACAAAGATATGAAAATGGAGACCAATGACGGCAAAAGCTATGCCATTCTTACTCCTTGTTCGAGCTCGCTGATGGCTTTGTAGGGCGGGTAGTGGAGGTAGAAGAGCGGGTTAGCGACCATCTTCTTCCTCATCCTACAGGGACCTTCGGTGGCATCCAACATCCACTTGTCCAGGTGGCTGGGGGATAGTGGCCCCCACAACCCCCGCTCTCGGGTCAGCTCACGCTCCTCCTTCTCCCACACGCCCCACCAGTATCTTGATAAGTCCTCTTGTTTCTGTGGACAAACATGACAAACATTATCCAGGCACTATTATGAACCAGTATCTTGATAGGTCCTCTTGTTTCTGTGGACAAACATGACAAACATTATCCAGGCACTATTATGAACCAGTATCTTGATAGGTCCTTGTTTCTGTGGACAAACATGACAAACATTATCCAGGCACTATTATGAACCAGTATCTTGATAGGTCCTCTTGTTTCTGTGGACAAACATGACAAATATTATCCAGGCACTATTATAAACCAGTATCTTGATAGGTCCTCTTGTTTCTGCGGACAAACAGGACAAACATTATCCAGGCACTATTAAGAACCAGTATCTTGATAGGTCCTCTTGTTTCTGTGGGCAAACATAACAAACATTATCCAGGCACTTTTATGAACCAGTATCTTGGTAGGTCCTCTTGTTTCTGTGGACAAACATGACAAACATTATCCAGGCACTATTATGAACCAGTATCTTGGTAGGTCNGTTCTCTCGTGAGACGTCCTTTCGTTAGACGTCCTCTCGTGAGAGTTCTCTTGTGAGAGGTGGTCTCGCGAGAGAAGTTCTCTTGTGAGACGTCCTCTCTCGAGAGAAGTTCTCTTGTGAGACGTCCTCTCGTGAGACGTCCTCTCGGGAGACGTCCTCTCGTGAGAGAAGTTCTCTTGTGAGAGGTGGTCTCGTGAGAGAAGTTCTCTTGTGAGACGTCCTCTCGTGAGACGTCCTCTCGGGAGACGTCCTCTCGTGAGAGAAGTTCTCTTGTGAGAGGTCCTATCGTGAGAGAAGTTCTCTTGTGAGAGGTCATCTCGCGATATGTCCTCCTGTAAGAGGTCCCATCGCATGAGGCCCTCAAGGGGCGTAGGTGGGGTCCCCTTACCTGGATCTGCTGCGAGTGCTGCAGGGCGACGAGCTCCCTGACGAGGGCGACGTGCACGCTCGTCTGACGAAGGACCTCGACGGGGCTGAGGTTGACAAGGGGCTTGCGGGCGACGACGCTGTCGTCACGACGACTTTTGGTGCGCGACGCCAGACGACTCAGGCCCCCCGTCACCTTCTGCAGCTTCTGCAGGAGAGCAATGTTACAAATAATGCGAATCATCCTTTTATATTACTTACGTCAAGCAGCCATAAGGGCTCTTATTAAGAAATAACTGCGGTTCACCTTGCTGACGTTGGTGACAGTGTGGAAGTGCGTGGGCATGTCCCAGGGCATCATGCGTGTAGTGTAGTTCTGCTTCCTCTCGTTCTCGAGGAAGACGAGCCACAGCTTGTTGGCGGTCTCGGTCACCTGCAGCCGTACGCTCTCCAGGTCCGGGGCGCGCGAACTGCTGCCCGACACGCTCAGTGACACCTTGAACACCTGCGGCATACGGCCACACATTAATACGCCTTGAACACCTGCGGCATACGGCAAGAAATTAATAAAATATAACTTGAACACCTGCACCATACGGCGATACATTAATAAAATACTCGTGTTAAACACGTTAAAAAGGGCAGGATATGATTCGCGTTATAAAACTTTAGTAACATGTGGGGCATGTAACAAGTAACATGTCAGCATAGGGCGACACATGGAAAAATATTCGTGTTAAACACGTTAAATAAGGGCACGATATGATTCGCGTTATAAAACTTTAGTAACATGTGGCACGTAACAAGTACCGTAACATGTGAAGCATGTAACAAGTAACATGCAAGGTATGTAACACAACATTAATAACACACAAAGCGTGTAACTAATAATCCCCATCGTTGTCATGATGGGGGTTATCGTCAAGCACTCATAGAGCCCTTTATAAAGGAATAATAAGAATAATACCTGTCTCTTATACACATCTAGATGTGTATAAGAGACAGGTNAGTCCGTGCTGCACTCATGTAAATACGTTAGTAATATTGTCCTAATCGTGCCATACGGTCCGTGACGTGAAGTCCGTGCTGCACTCATGTAAATACGTTAGTAATATTGTCCTAATCGTGCCATACGGTCCGTGACGTGAAGTCCGTGCTGCACTCATGTAAATACGTTAGTAATATTGTCCTAATCGTGCCATACGGTCCGTGACGTGAAGTCCGTGCTGCACTCATGTAAATACGTTAGTAATATTGTCCTAATCGTGCCATACGGTCCGTGACGTGAAGTCCGTGCTGCACTCATGTAAATACGTTAGTAATATTGTCCTAATCGTGCCATACGGTCCGTGACGTGAAGTCCGTGCTGCACTCATGTAAATACGTTAGTAATATTGTCCTAATCGTGCCATACGGTCCGTGACGTGAAGTCCGTGCTGCACTCACGTAAATACGTTAGTAACATTGTCCTAATAGTGACACACTTCCTGCGTGTAGCACTGATACACGAATTTTTACTGGACCAAACTTGGTAAGAATGACAAACGTAAAGGCAAAACTGCATCACATTTGGACGAAATCTCAATAATTTCAGTGAGTGTGAAGGAAGACGTGAAAAAACAGCATGATCACTTCGGTGAATCATTCTGGGCGAATGAAAAAATAGAGACCAGCAATTCAAAGTCTTAAATGGTACATAACTAATAATTCAATCTAAGATAATCAAAATTGAGCGAATAACTGAGACACGGTCACATATCAATAAGGAAGGCTACATTAACGCTAAATAAGAGGCCAAGTGAAGGCAGGTAAAGAAGAAATTGAGGGATGATTTAGGGCATTAGAGGAAGAACAGATTAAGGGCATTATGAAGGCATCAAATAATGGAATATTTATGGTCATTATCTGTCGGCATCATTTAAGGAATGATTGACGAGAGATTGAGGGCATATGAATTATACATTGATTAATGTCATGGTGGTGATGGGCATATTGAGGGCATTGAATTCTACATGAATACATTGATATTGAGGGCATTGAATTATACATGAATACATTGATGTATTGATGATACATGATCATATTATGATATTCTATACNCTGAGGACAGGAGGTAACTGCATGGCGGAGGGTAACTGAGGACAGGAGGTAACTGCATGGCGGAGGGTAACTGAGGACAGGAGGTAACTGCATGGCGGAGGGTAACTGAGGACAGGAGGTAACTGCATGGCGGAGGGTAACTGAGGACAGGAGGTAACTGCATGGCGGAGGGTAACTGAGGACAGGAGGTAACTGCATGGCGGAGGGTAACTGAGGACAGGAGGTAACTGCATGGCGGAGGGTAACTGAGGACAGGAGGTAACTGCATGGCGGAGGGTAACTGAGGACAGGAGGTAACTGCATGGCGGAGGGTAACTGAGGACAGGAGGTAACTGCATGGCGGAGGGTAACTGAGGACAGGAGGTAACTGCATGGCGGAGGGTAACTGAGGACAGGAAGTAACTAGACAGCGGAGGGTAACTTAGAGGCAGGGGTAACTGAGGCCAGGAGGTAACTGCTTGACAGAGGGTAACATAGGTAATCAACAGACCTCTGATAGACCTTGTTGCGCTCCTTGGCCTTGGGGAAGGCGAGCAGGAAGTTGCGGCCGTCCGACGAGAAGATCTCGATGGCGATGGGCTGCAGCAGGTACCTGCTCGTACAGGGTTCAGGTGTCAACTCATCATTATTAATGAAGCAGATACATAATAATAATCGAAATTAACTCATCATTAATAATCAGACAGATACATAATAATAATGCAAATTAACTCATCATTAATAATCAGACAGATACATAATAATAATGCAAATTAACTCATCATTAATAATCAAAGATAGACAATGAACAATGCAAATAACAGCATAGTAATTAACCTCCAGTCAAATGATGTTAGAATAATGCTTATTACGAGTTAATTTAGTATAAATAACGTATAAATAACGTTATTTAAAGGTCACTTGCCATGTAGGTAAAGTAAGAAATTGCTGATGTCATATAGTTCATCAAGTTACCAGAGGGCAGGTAACCGGAACAATATGCATTCAGGTAACGAACCGCAGAAAAAGAGACAAATTTAAAATATACACTCAAAAACTATATGAATATACACTAAAGAGACATACATGTATATACAATATACACTCAAGACTGTTACGATTTATACCATAGTTATTTCATTTCCTGTTAAGCTCGTGATAGGGTTTCAAGTTTTCGCACGTAATATAAAGTTTATAATACAATTTTTTCATTCATTGTGCAAAATGTTTAAGTGAAGCCACGGAATGTGTGCATGGGTGTGTATCTAACAGCGCGAAGATGAAGGAAGATAAATGCTGGAAAAATATAACTCAGTACTCACAGCAGTGAGTGACAGAGAGCGCATTTTCTCGTCGACGAAAACGTGAAGTCACGGACGGACAGACAGACGGACATGGCGAGCACAATAGTGCATTTTTTTCCATAAATGAGAAAATGCTGGGAAAATGGAGACGCATGCAGTGAAAAATACGGTGGCAACATCAATGAATTAATACACACTATGAATACACCTATTCAGGAGCTACACACTGAATAGCGTGGGGAATATTGATGAATAGGGCGTATAATGTGCTGAATAGGGGCGTATAATGTGCTGAATGGGGCGTATAATGTGCTGAATATGGCGTATAGGGCGTATAATGTGCTGAATAGGGCGTATATCGCTGAGTATGGCAGAGAATGTGCTGAATAGATGAAGCTACTGATGGGGACCTTGCCAGAGTGGGGCCGGGTGAGAGGGCGGAGCACCTTGTCAGAGTGGGGTTGAAAAGTGAGTCATGAGCCGCACTCTTCGGGGGGCGCCTGGGGGGCGAAAAGTGAGTCATGAGCCGCACTTTTCGGGGGGCGCCTGGGGGGCGAAAAGTGAGTCATGGGCCGCACTCATCGGGGGGCGCCTGGGGGTGGAATGTGGCCCAAGAAGAGAGCAGGAGGGAAAAGAAGGATTGAAGGAAATTAAATGAAATCAAAATTCAGATGAAGAATATCTGCTTGAAGCAGAAAGAAAAAACGATAAATCAAGAGAAAAGGATCAATATGTCAAAACATTGTTAGAACTGAATAAAATATAGGGTAAATACAAGTCAGGGAGGCTTTCCATCAGTCAAAAATATGGCAGCTCTAACACAATATATCTTGGCAGGCTCTCGAAAAATCCTTGCTGAATATGCGGCTTGATTTAAGCAGGACTTTAATAACAAATTTCTGCACTCAGTGACAGGAAAAAAAAAGTTTGTTCAACTCTCGAGAAAATCCTTGCTACGGTTTGGTTTAAGCAGGACAAATTTCTGCGCTCAGTGACAGGAAAAAAACTATTTTTTTTCCAAGTTGCTTACATCGAGAATGAAGTCAATGACGTGTGGGGGTTTATTGGGGGGCGGCATGAGGAGAGAGTCGAGCACAAGGCGTTCGAGGAGCGCCACCACGTCCCTCCTGGCAGGGTGTTGCGTGAGGGACTTACAGCCTCGCCCGGGGCACACCACCTCCATGTCGCTCAGCAGGTTGCCTCTCTGCGGCAACATCAATGAATTAATACACACTATGAATACACCTATTCGGGAGCTACACACTGAATAGCGTGGGCAATGTTGATGAAGTAATGTATAATGTGCTGAATATAGCGCATAATGTGCTGAATATGGAGTATAATGTGCTGAATAGGGCGTATAATGTAATGAATAGGGGGAAAGAATGTGCTGAATAGGGTGTATAATGTGCTGAATAGGGTGTATAATGTGCTGAATAGGGCGTATAGGGCATATAATGTGTTGAATAGGGCGCATAATGTGCTTAATATGGCAGAGAATGTGCTGAATAGATGAAGCTACTGATGGGGACCTTGTCAGAGTGGGNTGTTGTACAGCACCTGTCTCTTATACACATAGCCTTGTCAGAGTGGGGCAGGGTGAGGGGGCGGAGCACCTTGTCAGAGTGGGGCAGGGTGAGGGGGCGGAGCACCTTGTCAGAGTGGGGCGTGGTGAGGGGGCGGAGCACCTTGTCAGAGTGGGGCGTGGTGAGGAGGTCGCCGTTGTTGGCAGGGAAGAGGGTGAGGGCGAGGGCGGTGACCACGTCGCAGGTCAGCAGCGCCGGCGCCAGGTCTTCGTTGTGCAGGTGCAGGAACTGAACCAACTCCAGCAGCGTGCGGGAACACGCGTCCAGCCACGGGGGCCCCACGAACCTGCGGGGCAAGGGGTATGAATAATCTCATGGATATGGGTAGTGAAAGATCACCTTAGTACAGACTAACCCCGGGGAGATGGCGGGGAGACTCACCCGGAGAGATGATAGTGCAGATCATGGCCAGTAAGGTGATGAAGGCCATCACTCACCCCGGGGAGATGATGGTGCGGATCATGGCCAGTAAGGTGATGAAGGCCTCAGGGCACAGCGATGCCCTGCCGCTGACGTTGCCTATCGGGGGCGACGCGCCTGTCACGGGGCTCCCGAACACGTACGACCAGATGCTGCTCAGCTCCAGCTGCGCACGCAGGAAGACGTTTAGTATTAAGAAATTATTTTAAATACTTCAAAGATTTCACCACGCACCAAGACGTTTAATGTAAAGAAATTATTTTAAATACTTCAAAGATTAGTGGGTAATGATCGTTATATCATTACCCACATTTGGTTTATAACTATCAAAAAACCAAATTATAAACCGTTTATCATTTGGATCACTTCACTTGATACAATTACCTACTAATTAATATTCTTCAATTTGATAATTTCCTAGTTTGCAACTTAATTAATCATTAGAGAATGACTAATGATTCAATGGTCAGCTAATGACAGTTAAATACTGAAGACCTTGGCGGGCGTAGGTGCGGTCTTGACAGGCTGACCGAGCATGAGTGCCAGCAGCAGGTAGTACGCCTGTGGCACCGCCACGTGGCTAGTCATGTGGCTCGTCAGGGTCTGGAAGCCCGCCACATGGCATACCTCATCACGCAGCTCGCCACATGCCACGCCACGGCCACCCACCGAGAAGCCTGGGCAAACCACAGTCACTTCTGTTAATAGCACACGCTCGCAAGATGCTCACCATATCATGGTTAACGCTAGACTGCTTTCCCCAACTGCATTGCCGCCAACTTGCATCACGTTACAGCCAGCCCACGCCACGTAGGCTACCGGCGTTCCCCGAACCAATCAGAGCGCAGCACGTACAAAGCCATCTCACGACCAAACAAGCGTGACGTCACAACCATTCGGCAACACCAGCGCAGACCAATCAGATATTAACACAAAATATTTGAAAAAGCATGAGTGAAAATAACAAAACTCATAGTTCTTCTGGCACACCAATGAATGTATTGCTGGTCACAATTGAAATAAGAGCTAGGCTTGAATAAAATCTTCTAGAATATGTTGAAAATACCATAGTTTGTGCTAACTTGATCACAAACTAAGAAAACATTTGGCAAATGCAAGGTCATTGAACAATGAACAGAATAAGTTGTACATCCATCCATTTGTGGATTTTTGAGAGGCTCAGTAACTACAAAAGCACTGGCAATCTTCTCAACAGCTGCTGCTGCAACAAAAAGTGATGCTGCCATGCTTCTTGCACGAATTTGGATCTCCGTTTGCACACTCAACACTTCATGAGCCGTGGTATGATNTTGTACTCTGCTTCCTTGGCTTGTCGAGTTCGTGAATCACACACTGTAATGAGAGTCTCTGCCTCCTCTGGCACCGTACGCCATTTTTCAACTTGTCGGCACAAGTCGACCCAATCCACCTCACCATTATCACGTCTGATGTTGTAGCAGCTGTCATATATTCCACCTGCCTTACCAGCTCGACTAAGAACAGTCGCGGAAAATTTATCCCCTCCGTGCTTTGGCCAACATTCAATTTTCTGGCCAATTTTTGGCTTGCAAGCACTGCTACGAGTAGGAGTAATGTAGCCATCAATGACTTCCTTTCGTTGAGCTGGCTGCTGTTGTGCAATATCATCGTCGTCCGAATCACAGTCCACTGTAGCAGTATCACTGTGAGTGCGTTCCTGGCATGCTTCAGGAGCCGATTGTGCAGCTCTGATATCAGCTGGCAAGGTTGCAGTGTTGGCAGGTTCCGTGTACTGAAGTCTGCAGGTGTGTACTCTCACGTAAGATCCACCATGCTTCACCAATACTTGTTTACCATCTTTTCCGATGACAACGCCAGGCCCGTGCCATCTATCACTGTCTCGACGCTTGAAATACACACTATCTCCGTTAACCAGATCATCCACGTCCAATGTTTGTACTTGATGCAGCAATGCCCTCCTTAACTTTTCGCTGGACTCGTTCTTCAAGAAGTCCACCCGAGCGGCGTGCATGGCATTTAGATTATCGGCAACTATTTTGTATGGTGTCCGGTTTTCAAGAGAAGGGAGCCTTCTGTCATACATGCTGGGAAAAGAAGGGTTCGTTCCAAAAACCAGCTGGTTTGGCTAGAGATGCGACGTAAAAAAACACTCATGTTTTTTTTAATAAAAGACAATTTTTTTTAATAAAAAACATCAGCCTAAAAAAAAGATGTTTTTATTGTTTTTTTAGAAAAACATAAATAAATGCAAATAAATCCATAATCACTTTACCTGAGGGCCACAGGATGATAGGTAACAGGTCTATGCTGTATCTTAAAATTCCTAATATCATTGAATGACAGCGAAGTCATTTGTATTGCATCATAGCTACTTGCCTATTGCATCATCTTGCAATAAACGTAGCAGGTGCAGGCTGCCAGGCGGCGCCGCGTCCCGCGCGGCTTGTTAAATCGTCCTTGCATATTGCATCATCTTTTATTTAACTAGGTATATGATACAGTTTTTATAACCATAGTGGGAGTTTGAGACTCATATATCACCCTTGACTCCACAGGTTGATGCATTCCAAGTCCTAGATGAAATTGCAACTAGCATGCCATGTGTTAATGGTGGCAAACTTTTTGGAGAGATTGCAGACTACCGATCAAAACAGAAACTATTTCATAAGCCATACATCTGGAATGCTGTGAAACACACCACACCATCGAATTGGTGGTCTGGCTTGTGTGGCTCCACTGAACTATCAAAAATCGCCAGTCAGATACTGAACTTGCCTCCCACAAGTGCAGCTGTTGACAAGTGCAGTGTTCAGCAGGCACTCGCACGTGCACTCAGCAAAGCGGAATAGATTGACAGCAGAGAGGGCGGGCAAATTGGTGTATATAGGGCATAACCTACAATTGATCTATTAACTTGATGCATTCAACTGTCTTGGCAGCATTTTAGTTACTGAATTAAACTTGGCTTGAATGGAATTTAATTATTACCTCTGTTCTGAAACAATATGAAACAAAAGGATGCATTGAGTATGAAAATTGGTTAATGACACAGATGGGTTGAGTGGAGAAAAAGCAATAATGCCTTCCGGCAACATCGTTCTGTCCCATGCTTGGTATGAAGCATTTGTTTTAACAACAAAATTGAAATTAGGACAAAATTGATACTTTTTAATTGTAAATAATATGTAAAAGTAATAAATTAGAGAAATTGTATACATTTATGAATATATCATTCCTTCTCTCCTAACTGCTACATGACTAGAACAATAAAAATAAAATTTGAAATGCCAAAAATATAAAACACGATCCAACAAATGTTTCTGAAACGCGCACGTTTCAGGAATTTCCAATGTACTTCTATTTACTTACGGTGTCAGTGCTTTCAACATTTCAAGTAAGTAAATACAAAATCAAATAAACTTAAGCAAATGTATCGTAGGTAGCTAGTTTTTCTTTGTATCGATGAGCGGTGGCATCTGGTAGTCTGCTAACTGTGGTTAGAATCTTAGTCTTAGAGTGCAAGTAGCAGATGCCGGAGCAAACTTCCTTCACTTCATTCACAAAATCGGCTGGGCATGAAACTTCGTAGTTTCCCTGGTGCAACTCCAACGTACTAGTGCCTTAGTCACTCCACGCTGTTTAGTTGGCGCATCATCAAAGTTGCAGGAAACAATTATCATGATGGCAAACATTTTGATATTCTGAAAATCTGACTAGAAAATTCCCTACAAATATTTTAGAACTAAAATGGTTTAAAATTCGGATGATACAACATAAGGACTAACAAGCAGAATTAAGTAGTGTTGTTGCTTTCGATTCCAGATTACGGCTAGACGCAACTGAAAGCATGATGCATAGCTGCTAGATCCAGATCGGCCGGCTCTTGATGCTTTAACGTTAGTTCGTATCTGACAGCTGCCTCCTTGCTCCTCTTTAGTCCTTCCTGCGTGGTTTCCCTACAGCTACATGTTACCCCAATTCCCCAAAAAAACCCTATCGAGTATCGAAGGTGCAGCGTGCAGTGATTCTTCACGAAATCTGTGAATGTGATATAGTGAGTGTTACGTTAGCTCGACATACGCCACCTCAACTCTTTACAGAGACGTAAATTTGCATAATTTAAGTACCAATGTGTTGTAGGGAGTAGAGGCACGGCATTTTAGCGAGCCGTGGACGAGCCGCGAGATTTCCAAATCACTCAAATTACGGGGGCTTGCGAGCCGCAAGATTTCATAGTCATAAAAAAATTGTGGTTTTTGAGCCACGAAATTTCACAAAAAAGTAGGAGATTTCCTTTCCTGCATTACAGTAACAAGAAGTCCAATCAACGCTTGAACGCATCCAACGTAACAGTCACAAGAATCCAATCAACGCTTGAACGCGTCCAACGTACAGCAATCCCTTGATTAACGCGGTTAATAAATCCCCGAGTTTTACCGTGTTAAGCAAAACCGCGCTAATCAAACTTAAGAATATATGGGAATAATTATAATGAATCCTCAAAAATAGCAAAGGAAAGGAAAATTATGTAGTGCGCAATTAACAATCTTGCATGGGACCTTCTCTGTGTTGCCTGACTTGACGTTCATACGATCATAGCTACCGTAACCGAAGCCAATTTCTGACAGCCTGCGAACATGTTTCTAGTTGCCTGTAACATTTTTTTTAAGGCGGAACGTTTTCTTTATGTGAACCACAAATTTTAGAATTCCAGCCTGGGGACATAGTTACTTAGTTTCTCAACCAAAATGGGTCACAAACTCACACTGTCACAGTACAATTTTTCATTTTTTGTCACAGTGCAGTCTGCAGATCATTTTTATTTTTTTATCACAGTACAGATTTTATCCTGCCTAGCTAATGGTGCTAGGCACTAGGCAGGATGAAATTCTAAGAAGTAAGGTTCATATATTATTTTTGATCCACCTCCAAGTCCTCCATCACTTTTTCAATCCAACATTTTTAGATAAGATAGAAATGATAAAAAAAGGAGGGATTAAAGTTACACTTGGAAGAATAAAAAATGAAGGTTGCAATACCTTGAGATTTTAATTAGACTAAATATTAATTTATTAGCAATTTGTCTACAAGTCAAACACAACAAATTAATATTTACGAATTAATAACAAATCATGCCAGTGAGCCACCAATAAGAGTTGAAAATAACATAATGCACAGTTGCACACCACAAAAGGTATTTTGTGGGAGGAAAATCTCTTGCATGTTGACACAGTAAAAGCAAACAAGCATCTGCCTTTTTTTTACAGAATTACAGTTGGGAAAGCCTATGCCTCTGCGGCACTGCCCACTACCGGTATTAAGGGCATAAGGCATTGCCAACCGTAATATTATGGTATTTAAGTACCTACTAAGTAGTGAGTAAGTACTGTAGTATTACCGTAGTTTCACAAGTGTATTCAGGAACAGATTCTGAAATGAAAGCAACATTTCCATTCTTATATATAAATGGGATTAATGAAATACCTACCAAATCCCAGGGTGCAGAGATTGCAAGGAGCATTGGCAAGATATGGATTTCTACCCAAAACGTTGCCAGCCATTTTCAAGATGCGTCACTGTATAATTTTTAATAAGAAAATGCTGCAAGCAACTCTGATAGTATATCCCTTACTGGAAAATTCAACTGCAACACTTACACTCATCACAACTGATTTCTGGACAAGCTTCACTGCATCCTGGTCCATCCAATGTACTGGAATCCTTACTGTTTGCACTTGCAGTCTTTCAAATTTGCAATAATTTCAAATTAATTTCTAAAATGCTATAATTTCAATCCAAATGTGTTGGCAAGATCTTCTGAAGGCATAAATTTGGCTGCTGATGCATCACCAAAGACCTTTTGTTATTCACCCACTTTCTGCACTCTGGCCAAATCCATTCATTGTCATTCAATTTGGGATGTATGGATGACAATTTTACCTTCGTTCCTAATTTCCTATGATGCTCATTTTTACTGGCTGCAGCTGTAGAATTAAATTAAGCAAAAATTAAATTGTAATAAATTTTTTTTAATTATTTAATACACCACATGGTACATGCTGTAGAATTAAATCCAATTAAATTATTTAATGCACCTCTGGTACACTCCTAAGAGCTCAATGACTTATTTAATGCAATTATTGCTGCTTCTGAACTTTTTAATGCAATTATTGCTGCTTCTAAATTATGAAAATTTTCTAAACTATGAAAATTTTCTAAAAGACATGAGATGTTTAAAAATTTGCAATGGTGACCAAATCATTCGGAATCGGAGGTGAAGTTATGTAGACAATATCGACAAAATAGGGTAAAAACATGAAAAAATTTACATCTGGACTCTTATCAATAGGTGTTTAGTGTTTACATTTTGAAACAACTTTCCATTATTTAAATCTCAGCTTGGAATGTGTATCAAATCTATTTATTGTGAAATCAAACTTGACATTACCTAAACAAGGAGTGTGACTCCGTCTTGGTGATGGCATCTTGTCATATGTTAACATGACAGCACGATGTGCCATATGCTGTGAAAGATTTGCAGTTTACCCCATCATTTTGTGTGGTTTTGAAAACTTTGTTTGTGTTGGTGAAATTGTGAAATTTTTTTGCAAAAGTTGATATAATTTTTTTCATCTTAGAACATATTCATTGCAAAAAATTTTGTCAAATGCCGATAAACGACTAGTGAATGTAATCAAGTGAAGTCAAGTGAGGCGTTACCTATCCAGTATCGAATTCCAAACCACGCGCAATATTGGAAGTGCAGCAGTTTCTGACTAACTCAGTATATCAATTGTCACTGTTGTGGGAGATGTAATGTGGTAGGCTTTTCAATCCATTTTCTTGTACACCATAAAATGGGGTAACTTAGACCACTTTTTTTAATGATGCCATTTTTTTACTAGCTAAATTAAACTTGAATTGAAAAATGCAAAATACAGGTCTATACTCTAGGTTCCCTTACCATAAATTGCTGGCTCCTGCCTCTCATAGTTTTTATGTAATTTAAAGAAAAGTGATGGTCTTTGTTACCTCAGCTCTTGGGGTATCTTAGACTGGGTGGTAAAATCAATTATATTTTTTAGTAAAATAACTCCAGGTTTTGGTGCATTGTAGTAGAACTCTTCTAGTTACATATGCAAATGACAAACTTGAGGAAAGGGTCATAGTTTGCAAATGGGGGGCACCGCCCCATAATGGGAGAAATGTGACTACCTAATGGCAGCCCTGATGGGGTAATATTGACTGGCTTAGAAATTAAGTTGAAATTACTGTCAACTGGGGCTACTCGGGACACCGCCCCATTGAGCCCTGTCAGGAGGCTGTGCCGCATTTTGACAAAATCATCGTTTTGATTAATCTTATAACGTTTTGATTTATATCACCGTAAAACATCAATATTTTTCCTATCTATGTAGTATAAAGGAAGGTCAAAAATACTACATTCACTAGCTTTGAAAAATTCCTGAAAAAAATAGTGAAAAACAATATTTTGAAAAGTTACTTCTGCTAAGGTCTGTAGTAAAAAAAGTATTCACCGTATTAAACAATTTTACTTGCATAAAAGTTGCACCCAGGTGTCGGCCTGAAAATGTAATTGACAGATTTTGCCTATCTCATTCCCAAAAAAATGGCGGTCATTTCCGCACGGCGGGGCTACTCGGGACACCCCCTCCCCCCCCGGGGCTATTCGGGACACCCCCAAAAGCGCATTTACAGTAGAACCTCAGTTAGCAAAGGCTCCAGTTAAGAAAAAAATTGATTAAAAGCAAAGAATACAGCAATCCCTTGATTAGCACGGTTTTGAATACCGCGGTTTTGATTAACGCGGAAAAAAAATTTGCGACCTACCCTTAATCTACGCGGTGCCAGTTTTGATTAGTGCAACTTTTTTTTCACAACACATGATTTTTGTTGTTACTTTATGTTACAAATGTTACTTTATGAATTTCAGCCAATAATTCTTTAAATAAGGTCCCGTTCCTTAGGCACTCGTGCTGACTTCGGTTTATTCGGTTTAGCTGCGCCTTGTCTCGTTCATAACTCGAATGGTCGAGTTCGGCAACATTCGCCGGTAAGTGCGCCATGCCAGTGCTCTAGTTACTCGTTAGCCTTCAACTGGTCAATATCGCTGCTATATCTACTGCTCACTTTTATCAAACTACATAATTTTCCTTGATAAATTACCATCATAATTATGGACAAAAAAGGAACGCTTAAACGTAAAAATATCACTTTGGAGACTAAGCTTGAAATAATTGAGCATTTTGATAATGGTGAAACGAAAACAAAGATCGGTGAAGACCTAGGGTTCCCCGAGTCAACAATACGCACAATTTTGAAAAAATCATCCGAGTATCAAGAGAAAGGCAAAATTGCTTCTACGTCGTGGAGCGTGCAATGCACTAGAAATAGGACTCGTATAATGATCGAAATGGAGAATTTGCTTTGGAGGATTCATTCGCATTTCTTTTATTTATTTCCCCTATTATTTAGAAAAAAAATATGAATTTTAGTGGGAAAAAAATATTATTATGTAACTTTGCTATTTTTGAGGATTCATTATAATTATTCCCATATATTCTTAAGTTTGATTAGCGCGGTTTTGCTTAACACGGTAAAACTCAGGGATTTATTAACCGCGTTAATCAAGGGATTGCTGTATTGATAACATTTACCTCGCTCAGCAAAAAAAAGTTCAGTTATTGTCACACAAATTACTGTCAACCGGGGCTACTCGGGACTGGCGGGGCTACTTGGGACAGCCCTCCGACACGGCGTAAAACTGTTTTAGTAGCAAAGCTAATTGGAATATTGCAAAACGAAATATACCGTCAACTGGGGCTACTCGGGACAGTCCTCCGACACAGCGTAAAACTGTTATAGTAGCAAAACTAATTGGAATATTGCAAAACTAAATATAGTGGCGTAAACATCAACATTTTTCCTATCTATGTAGTATAAAGGAAGTCAAAAAATACTACATTTACTAGCTTTGAAAAATTCCTGAAAAAATGGTGAAAAATGCTATTTTGAAAAGTTACTTCTGCTAAGGTCTGTAGCCAAAAAAATATTCACCGTATTAAAAAATTTTACTCGCATAAAAGATGCACCCAGGTGTCAGCTTGAAAACATAATTGATGGATTTGTTCTATCTCATTCCCAAAAAAAAATGGCGGCCATTTCTCCCCCAAAAACGCATTTACAGTAGAACCTCAGTAAGCAAAGGGTCCAGTTAAGAAAAAATGGATTAAAAACAAAGAATATTGATTACATTTACCTCACTTGGCATAAAAAATGTCACTTATCGAAAAATTAGTGCATCATCGGTCGTCACAAAATTGTACATAGAATGCTATACCTATATACAATTGTGCACCGGGCATCATAGAATGAAAAGTAATTGACCTAAACTATGATTTATTTCTCCAAAATATATGATGGTTGTCACTAAAACATTCCTTTCTGTTTCAAGTATGTTTTTCATGATCTATTTTTGTTAATGTAAATTCACTTAACCCAATTAAAATGGCGCATAAACCAGCGCATGGCGCATAAACGAGTACTATTGTGCTTGCCATGTCCGTCTGTCTGTCCGTTTGTCTGTGACCAAGTTTTCGTCAACTCTCTGTCACTCACTGCAGTGAGTACCGAGTTATATTTTTTATAGTAAATTCACTCAACCCAATTAAAATGGTGTAAAATTACAAGCCATCCTGTGAGCTTACAGATACAGAAAAAATGTTATAAGGCTACTGATATGAAGCTTGCAGTGGACAAGGTTGTTGTAAATGCTCAATGGCATGTTCATGGATATGGTAATATCACATCAATAATACAGTAATATTGCATCAATAATACAGTACCGTCGTACCATCAACTGGGGTGACTTTGGCCCCGTTTTTGATTTTGTTTTGAAACAAAAGCGGGGTCATAAACGATGGCCAAAGTCACTCCGGCGTTTATGACCTTGTTTACGACCCTGGCATTTATGACTAGGTGAGTGAGTAGTGAAAAAAGTGAAAACATCTACTTGCTGAACCACGACTGGTGTTTTTTTGAGTGGTTGCTTTATGGATTTCCAAGCCATGATTCCATATCTTTGAGCCATGAATACCTTATCCCAGGCATGAAAAGTTTATGAGCCACAAACTCATTTGCAAGGTCCTGTGCACATGTTTCCCCAAATCTCTCATTTTATCCTAGAAATAGCAACAAGGACATTTGTCTTCAGTTTAGAGGCAATATGCAGGATACCTTTTTTTTGGCAATTGCATGGTACTGAACTGCAAATTTAAAAATTTTGTGAAACAACATATTTGTGAACTGCAACTTCTTCAATCAAACAAAAATTCATTACATTAGAGCCCTTGATATTTCAGTAATAAGTAGACTTTTCCCAACTAGAAGCTAGGTATGTGTACAAATCACGCGCTGATCACAAAAATGCTACCAGAATGGCAGACAGGCAATTTTTTATAGTTTGATTGAGATGGTTTGATAATGAAATGACAAACATTTTTATTTTATCTTTTTATCAAACCTTTTATTTATTTTATCAAACCTTTTATTTTGAAAAGTACCTATTGAAAAAACTTCTAACTTTGATAAGAAATAATTTATGAATATTCTATTCATGAAAATGCTATAAATAAATATTAAATCCTATTTTTGGTACTCAAATTATCCAGAAATGAATCAAGTTTTCTCAAAAGTTTTATGTACTAGATGGTACCGGTACCAGTATTAGATAAATTGATAATACTTTAGGTTAGGATAGGTTGTTACACAGTCCATTGTATTGCTATGTATTGTTTATTATCCTGAATCAAAACACAATTGCTGCTATAAATTAACTTTCAAAATTTCTTTCAGAACTGTGTGTACTACTGGTGTAAATTGAGAGTTGTTTCTCCAACATCAAATATGGCATCATCTTCTGTAGGCAGCTCATCAGATAAGTCAGGAAAGGACACGTATGTCTCTCTTGTTGGCTATATTTCAAATCAAATTGTTGGAGCCAAACTCCCTTCCCACCGGCAGGTTTTGAGTGTTTTATTCTACAATTTAAGGGTTAATAATCTTGCAGCTAAGGACAGTGCTGCTCTGGTGATTCAAGAAGCCTTTAATTTATGGCAAAAAGCTCGAATTCCTACCCAAAGTACTGAAGAATGCATAGATAAGTTATTGCAACTCCATGATGAATGGAATGCCTTGCAGAAAAATTTGACCATAACCACAGGCAAGGAAAACCAAAAAAGATATGCTTTTGTCACGGCAATGGACAATCTCTTTGATATAGCTCATCCAAATGCTTTGGAAATGATGCAAAGTGAAGAAGACAAGAATTTCTTGAAGCTTCAGCGCCAAAAAGGACGACCAGGCTCCATGGTTTGTGTGGATACAAAACAAAAACAAAGGGAAGAATCTGCCCTGAAGAGGACTGCTGTGGAAACTGCAAGAAAAAAACGTACATATGACGAAATGGAACAGCACCAACATTACCCTACGCATCAGCTTGCTACATCTAATACGGATGATTCAACCTCAAGTAGTCAAAGCAGTGATGGTGGTGATGATGCTGATCATTCTGCTTATGTTCTTCAGCAAAAAGCAGCAGCAGCAGCTGCTGCTGCTGTCAGACATCCAGCAGCTCCAGGTGACGTGAAGTTTTTGATAGCTATAAAAGAATGATTATTTCTTAGTAGGGATTGATGTTTTAGGTACTCAAAATATAGTTCATTTCTGATTTACGTATTTATAACATTTTGAAAATTATTTACCAAAAAAGAGGTGTAGCAATAATTGTTAATAGCACACGCTCACAAGATGCTCACCATATCATGGTTCACGCTAGACTCCTTTCCCCAACTGCATTGCCGCCAACTTGCATCACGTTACAGCCAGCCCACGCCACGTAGGCTACCGGCGTTCCCCGAACCAATCAGAGCGCAGCACGTACAAAGCCATCTCACGACCAAACAAGCGTGACGTCACAACCATTCGGCAACACCAGCGCAGACCAATCAGATATTAACAATAATTATTGCATCTCCTGTATATCCCAAACACTATATTTGTTGAATTCTTCTTAGGACAAAGTCAGTGACCTGCTACTGATGGCAATGTTTTATTTATTTGAAGATTAGGCCCAGTAATATTTTTGGAAAAAAGAGGTAAACGGTGAAATACAGTTCACTTCTTCAATACCTATCTCTAAAATTCATTCTAAAATAAATATTGAATTTCCATTCATATACAAGAGTTGAACTGTGAATTAGTATATTTATTGGATGTGTAGTAGGATATCTAGTAGATTTTCCTTGATATAATTTGAGAATAAATTTTATGTCATTCAATGCTATCTGTCTTGTGCTTTGTCCCAGTCGGCTGCCAACCACTTCCATGAGTTTTAGCTGATGCTCCAGATAACAGTTTTATAGCATTGTAGTAGATGTATGACTGGGCCTGTACCTTCAGAAAAGTTCACAAGACATCAGCCAATCACTGACAGCTTTTCAAACTAAACCCACCAAATACATTAAAGATATTGGTCGCTATGTGTACTTAGGCGGCTACATGTATTTGGTGAATTGTGATAGTAAAATCACTGTTTTTGTCTATTGATAATAATCTGTTTTTTTTTTTATTCCAGTTCCTGACATTGGTCATCAACCTGAGAAGCCAAGCCACGAAATTCCTGCACCACAGCTCTTCACAGGGATGCGTAAGTGCTAGAATTTTACATGCCCCTCGTGTTACACTCTTGAACTCAAAACAATTTCTTGAGTAACACCATATATTAATTTTGAAGTGCGCATTTAAAATTCATCATGGTTACAATTTGTATGCAAGTATATTTGTATTGTCAAAGTTGGGATAACTCTGTCAGAACTCTGGTTCTGTCTCTGTCAGATCTAGAGGATCTGGTAATCGATTGAAGAAGAACCTGAGGGGTTTTGGTTCGTTTATAATTGTCCGAATAACATATTAAATATTCATTGGCCAGGGAAGGATAATAACAAGACGTGTATCTAAGCGTAAGTATTAAAGATAGGTTCACGGGATACACTAGATAGAAGTTACGGGATCAAAGCACAGTATATGCAGTAATTTTGGAGATAGAGTATAACGACACTGCGTGTTGGCTGAGTGCCGGAGTCTAAGACGACGTGAGCTCGTCTAGAGTTTGCAGGCTCTACGATGACTGCCTAAGACTGAGACTCTTCTACGACTGACTGGCAGTACGCTCTCCGAGCTTATATAATGCGGTGACCCGCGAATAGTGACGTCACAGAAGGTGACGTAATAGTCACTAATGACATCACGACCTGATAGTATAACAGAAAATTTGCCATTATTAGTACAAACTTTTTACTATTCATATTGAGATGTGGACTATTCAACTATTTGGCAAAATGGTATAATGGCTTCATGCAATTGAAACATTTCCTGGATAAAAATTCTAGCTCTAATACGGCTATGTCAGAAAAATGAAGATCAGGGCTGTAAGACTGATATACTAATTTTTTGTCATAGAATCAAGGTCCAGTTATTTGTAACTGAATTGATAAAATGTCATTTGAACTATATACGGTATACCTACATAGCTTCCTTATTACAAATCCTATACTCGAACTTATGTTGAAGCATCTTTTCCAGTGATTTTAATTGTGGGAATTGCGATTCCTTGTCGCAGTTTAGTTAGTAATGATGCTTTTATCCTAGCTCATGCTTATTCATACCTTAGGTGCTTATATCTGGGCGATAATTATCTGTATGGCATTTAAATTCTTAATCCCAGTTCCACTCTCTGTTTCCCAGATGGGGTTTGGACAACCTCTGCCCCAACCTGGCCAGCATACCTTCATCGGGAATAGCTGACTTGTGCCGGCTCATCTGAAATGCCATGAAGTTTCTTTAATTCCGAATGTACTATTAGTTACTATTTCGTAGGTAGTAGATAAAGATGAAGATATCAGCACGTATCCATTGAGAAGCAGCTTATGTACAAAATGTGACAGAAAAATGAGACTAGTAAAACTGCCAGCGATCTAGCAATGCTGTGTTGCAGGATTGCTTATATGTTATTCAGTTCTAGTTGCCACTACTTCTTTTTATTACTCTATTTTTGTTAGTGTTTTTTTTTCTGAGTTTGTGTTTCGGCTTTGCGTCACCCATAATGGAACAATGCAATTTGCAGAATCTTTGTGCAATTAAATCAATTGTAAGGCTTGAAAAAGCGCAAGTGTGACGCTTTTAAAAAGTTTTAATAGGGATATGTAAACATTTTAATATGAAATAAGTGAACTTTTAGGATGAGTTAGAAAAAATTTTACCGGCGCAAATAATTTCAATAGGCAGGCAATACATTGAAGCGTAACTCTTCTTAGATAGGCGGTAAAGTTGCATTGCATCAAAAAATCAATGAACAAATCAATCCAATCATTGTTTTCTTTTAAAAGGGAAACCGTCCACAGATAATTTTATTTTCCAGCCTGAAAATTGTACCGTATCTTTCTTATGTCGTCCTTGCGAGGCTCACGAAAAGGACCATTCACGTGCAACGCGACACGGAAGACTGCCATCATGGCTGTCGATTTTTACACTCCAACTGGCTTCCTCGTATGCCCCATTCCTGCTTCTTGTTATATCTATGCTCCTGTGACTTCTTACCTACTCTCCTTCAAACTGAAAAATGTTATAAGAGAACGGTAATTCTTGACTCTTAATAAAGGGAAAACTTTAGCAAACGCAGATTTAGTCTCATTGCTTCTTTTGTCCGTTTTTTCCGATTGTCGCCTCAGCCTGTCAAAACTTGAAAATGTAGTTCTAGCCAATTGCGTATTATTAAGTTGCTAACTGAATATTCTACGAGGGTTAACTAAATAAATTCATCACAGAAATTTCCTGACGTGTTTACTTGAATTAAGTAGAAATAATGGTTTTTAGATGATTTCGCACGACCTTCTAGGACGAGGCGAAAAATTGTCTGTAGGCTTGATTTCCAAGAAAAGTGCCTCGTAACAGCGAAACTTTAGTTATTCGACTATTCGTAAAGTTTATGTCTCTTATTCTCTACATTACTGCAAATCTAAATGATTTGCTTGCTTTATTGTACCGGAGAGTGGTGAGTAGCTTTGAAACATTTAATTAATCACGATCTATCAGTTTTAAAAAATTTAAGAGAATTTAAGTAGTAGTTTTATTCTTTAAAAGGACGTCTACCCATGGTATAATAAGCGAAGCTCATTGTAAGGTTATTTATTCGGTTTAAATATGCCAAAAACGCGTGTTCTTTAAACCACAAAGTTGGTTTCTTTTGAGGTGGCCATGTGATTAATAGAGGCAAGACTGGACCTGTGAGTTGCGGGTTGTAATCTTCAGCAAGCTGTAAAAAATGGAGACTTCTAGAATTGAAAACATAAAAAATTTTACGTAGGCCACATCGATAGGCCATTGAAGCTTCCAAGCCTCAGTTACCGACGTCTGCGTGGGGACCTCATTGAAGCATTCAAGTACACTCATGGTTTATACAAGGTCCCAGATGGATTACTAGAATTTTAAACAAGGACCAACAGCAGAGGCCACGGCAATAAACTAAAAAAATTGCGCTGCAACTTATCCACGCGACAACATTTCTTCTCGCTTCGAATCACCGACATGTGGAACAGCCTCCCTGATTACATCGTTGGCGCTCCGAGTATGAACGCGTTCAAGAACAGAATAAATAATAATAGCGGTTTCAGCATTTATTAGGCCGTAGGCCTGTCGCCAATTCTTAACATCGCAGAACATTCACAGAATTTTGCGGTCTCGAACTCGCAACTCTGCTACAATTTTGCTGTGATTAACCGCCCGCCCTCTTCTCCGATTCTGACCAGAAACTGTCGCATAGCTGGGATCGAACCCGCGCTTCTCTGCGCCAATCTTGGTACTGTGAACTTCAACCACTGGGCCACCCTGCCCAGACTAGATAAAGCTATGGAAAAATATATGTCTAGACTTGAAATGCCTAGCACCATATCGAACCCGGTGGAAGTCTAGTAGCTATTTCAAACTATCGTCAGTCTTGAAAAGATCCGGTCAAATGACAAGATTTTAGATCTTCAGTGAACAAGTCACGAAAAGTTCAAGGATCGGCGACAGACCACATCAGGCCTACTTTTCAGCGTCGAAATCAATATGTTATGTTATGATACTCATCATACTCCCTATTGCTGTCGGTAATATCATAACGTAGCCAGCTGAGAAAAAAATATTTGCTCTGATGTTTCCAAGTCTAGCGGATTAAAACGAGCGAAGTTGAATGTGATGATCGCGTAATTGAGGTCATCAAGATTAAAGCAGCAAGTTGAAGATTCGAAATCCGCATCTAGGCGCAAAATTTTGCCTGAAATTGGCCAACGTCAAAGTATTATGTTTAACTAGCAGGTTAACCTGGAGTTGCCCACGATTCGTAATTCCTGCCATTTGAGTGTCCCATCATCTGGAATTTCGGTAGGCTTATTGTCCACAATCCCATTATTATGTGGACTTCATGAAACACGGGCTAGCCCTGGGAATAATAGACCAAGAGAGGAAAGGATGATAACAGTTAACAGGGTGCAACAGGGATCGAATGGAACGTCAACGAATGGAAGAAGGAAATAGAAAAGAGAGTGAAACTGCGGGGCCTGAGAGTTCGGAAGCAACGAATAGAAAGAAAGGACAGCCTGAAGTTGTACAGGATGAAAGAGGTGCCAAGGTATGAGTACATGTATGATGGAAGTAGAGGTGGAGACCTAATGTTCTGTGTGAGAGCAAATGCATTGAGTGTGAATGCTCGGACATACCGGTGGAATGAGAGAAGAGATGATATTTGTTTCATGTGTGACAGAGGTGAGAGGGAAACTGTGGAGCATCTGATGATCAAGTGTGACGCATTTGAGCGGGAGAGACTGGAAATTATGAGATTGGTACTGGATGAGAGAGATGAGGGTGACGGAGTGGTATATGAGAGAACAGGAGACGAATGGATGGCAATTATAATGGCTTGTCAACGGGTGTGACAGCCGCTATGACTGAGAGTGGAAAGAGATTTCTGGAGAGTGCATGGAAGGTGAGGGAGAGGAGGAGGCTGACAGGAGTGGAGGCCGGGGGACAGTAGAGAACAGCAGTAATAGAGATAGAATAACCAAACCATAATAATTCAATATAACACAGATAGTCACTCAGGGCTTTAGAAGCCACATAACTAATATAAATGTAAAATTACGCAGGGCAAAAACTGAGAAATAGCAATAATAAACCATGTGAATTTCCTCTTGATTTCCTTTCCACCTAGCTCTCATCCTACCCCTAACACGAACTTTCACACCCTCTTTGCTGTTTATACTTTATAGTTTCCCTTTCTTCCTCCTTCCTACTAACAAATGAATATGTGATGCGTGGCTGATGGCCGTTGCAAAGGCCTGACTCTGAAACGTCGTACTTCTCTTCAGAGTCACCACGCCCCAAATCCATTAATAATAAGGTTTGTGTTTGTTTATTTATACGCGACAGTTAATGCTCCTATTTTGCCTCGAACATAAAGCTCCTTTTCGACTCCCGTTTGGCCGTTTCAAACATCGAAAAAGATTTACCGCCTTTTTAAATCAAGTGTAATCAAATTTTGACAAAAAAATTAATTTGTGTTTCAATGCTCTTCATGTTTTGGAATGCCTTTACTATTCTCTCAATATTAATAAATTAAACGTGCACAAACAAATTTCAACAAATATAAATTAGTTTATTATACAACTGTGAAGCTTCAAGAAATATTAATGACGTTGAAGAATCAGCGGACTTGGTGGAGTAGAGCTGTGCGGAATATCGACAGTTTTTTTTTTGACACATGAGTGACATCACATGAGACATGACAGCAGATGTAAGCGAGTGCACGTTGTGAAAGGGTGCTGGGTGTGAGCGTTCAGGATGCGACCGTAAATCCGTGAATATTCTCGTAAGGTCAGGATGCGACCGTAATTCCGTGAATATTCTCGTAAGGGTTAAAGTTACATTTTCGAGAATTATGAGCTCCATACTGAGTAGCCTAAATGCAATCGTCACCGATCCTTCCAAATTTGTTGAAATTACAGATTTACAGATCAGATCTCTAAAACCATTTTGAAAATCGAAGACAAAATCAAAAAAATTTTTTTTTGCGTAAACTTAAAATATTCTTCTGTCCTTCACCTGAAAGGCTGAAACTTGTACCTACTAAACTTTATACATCTGGTTCTTGCCCTGGTTTTTTATATGGCTTACCGGCCATAGTGGCAAAGCAGAGAGTTTTTTAGACTCCCTCAAGTTCATTCTTGAGTCCTATAAGTAGACAAGCAAAGTATCATGGATACCAGCATTATCATACATAAGAAATTGGTTTAAATCTTTTGTAAATGACAAGATTAAAAATGAACTGATTCTAATAAATCTCTGGTTTGTCACCATGGCTTACCCTACCTAAAATTCACCAGTCTGATTTTGCTTCTAAGTTTCAATTTTGACCAATTTTGCTGCATATAAATGATATAATAGCTAGGCCTAGCCCGCCTAGGCCTAACTCTTAGTTTTAAACTTGTTAAATTTCTGATTTTCTGGTACCGGTTTTAAACTCTTATGACTAGAATCAGTATAGGTACTGTTGTGATAATTCTTACCTATGTTTGTGGATTGCTTGAAACATTTTACTGATGTTCAGGTTTAACTATGGCCTCATAACCCTCATTTGACGTAGAAAATTTATTTAGGCCTACCAATCATTGGTAAACAAATTTTCTACGTCAAATGAAAAAAATTTCAATTGTTTTGTGAAGGGGTACCTACATTGGTAAATGGTAACCAATGTTTGCTACCCGTACCATAGTGGCAAACCAGAGCATTTTTAGAATCAGTTCATTTTTAATTACCTCATTTACTCAAGATTTAAACCAATTTCTTATGTATGATAATGCTAGTATCCAGGATACTTTATTGGTCTACTTATAGGACTCGAAAGTGAACTTGAGGGAGAGTCTAAAAAACTCTCTGCTTTGCCACTATGACCCGTACCCCTTCACAAAACAATTGAAATTTGTCTCAATTCTCTGTTAAAAAATATTCATGATCTTGTGTTTGGTTTAAGCCATAAATTTTTCAAATCTCTTCTAGAATTAGCAGTTCCTAACTTGTTTTTCATATTTGCTGGTAACTGGCAAGTTTTATTACTTTTATAGCTAGACAGATTGACGGTTTTGGCTTGTGACTAGGGGAAACGTGGTATATTCCATCATCGTGGGTAATTCTGTCACCTCTCTAGTTTTTCCTTTATATTAAGCTTTGTTTTAGTTCCATGCGTTAGTTGATGGTTGAANCTTTATGGCGAAACTATCGGCAACTCCACGCATCTCATCATTGTTGAATTCTCCTCCATTGTCGGATAGAAATTGCTTTGGGGCACCAAATAAGGAAATCCAGTCAGTAAAAAGGCATTTGATGATTGTTTCAGCCTTCTTGTCATGGATCAATATAGCTCGACAAAAACGTGTAGCTAAGTCCACGAGCACCAAGAAATATGTACCAATTTTCCACACCTTCAAATCCATAGCTACCGTTTCATTGAAGGTCTTTGCCATGGACAGGGCAACAACAGGTCTAGGACGCTGTTTCTTGTATTTAATACAAGTTTCACAGTTCTGAGTCACATTGTCGACGCACTTCAAGAGTGCAGGGTCTCCCTGTTCCGCGTCAATCAGCAACCTCTTCAATTTTTCAGCTGATGGGTGCGCAAATTGCCTATGTAGCTTCAAAGCAATGTTACTTTTATCATGCGAGTCAACGTCGTTCAATAAAATGCACTCAATGCGTGTCTGCGAAGGAGGAGAGCAGATGGGTAGAGTGTAGTGACCCATAGTGGTAGAACCAAGTTTCACATGTTTATCAAAAACATTGATAATGATAATTGACGCGGTGTCGTCATTCAAATTAATAACCATTCCAGCTCTCTTCATGGATGACCTACTCAGCAGCAGAGGAATGTTAGAATCGACAACATCAGTCTTCACTTTCACAGCCTTGCCGGCCAACACACATGGGAGTGTGACGCATCGTGTGGCCTTCTTGCGTTGACCGTCCCCAAAGCAATAAACTGAAGTACTAGTCTCGGTTCTGATTGATTTTTGTTCAGGATCTGTAAGAGTTTCCATATAGCACCGTAACCACTGTTCACTTGACACAGTCTTCGAGCAACCCGAGTTCAAAAGAACTTTTCCAATAGTTTCACCTAAGAGACTGTCCATTTTCACATCCGATGCATCACCAGCGGCCATTAGAGTAATCTCTACTTCTTCGTCGTGTTCGTCGTAGTAGGGCTGGTCGCAATCATTACCATAGAGCACTGAAGAAGTTTGACGCTCAAAAGCATGAGGACAGTCTTTGGCCCAATGCATTCGAGAGGAACAAATGGCACAAACTGAAACTGATCCGTCAGGATTAAGCGGATTATTTCTACTGCTGGTAGAACTGTTACTTCGTGTAGGAACTGACGAGTCTTGGCGGTAACTAGCAGCACCTCGGTATGTAGGCCGCATACCATACCTCCTTGACCGACCACGTGTGCGACTACTGCCGCCATACAGAGCTTCATTTTCAAGAACAGGCTCGACTTTCACGATTTCAGAAGAACCTGCAGCTTCACCTGTCAATAAATGGCCACTTTCGGCGAAGAGTTTCTTCAATGTTGCTCGCATGTCTTCAAAGGTCATCTTTGGTGTAGTAGACAGTGCAAGCTGGAAATTTACATCACTCAGACCACAACTCTTGAGCAGCCTACATGCAATTACTGCATCGGGTAGTACAACCTTACATTCTTTAAGTTTGTGATGCCGTAGATCAAATTCACTTGAGTATTCGTCTATGGAACACTCTTTAGAATGGCGGTAGTTTTCAAAGGCCAAGTAAGTGTTAAAGCATTTCCAATTTTCATCTTGCTCAAATACACGGTCTAATTTATCCAACAACTTTTTCATACCATCTTCTCCTTTAATTTCATTCACTGAAAGCTCCGATGAAGCATTCTGGGCTCTGCCGGTCAATGACAAATGAACAGCAATGGCGTGTTTACTCTTGTCTAAATTCGTCAAAATAGTCCACAGCTCCACATCCTTTTTCCACTGATCATAATCATTATCTTCTTTAAACACAGGAGGAACTTTAGTAGTAATGGCTCTCGCTGAAGCCATTTTGCACGCTCTGCTACCAATTGTTAATAGCACACGCTCGCAAGATGCTCACCCTATCATGGTTCACGCTAGACTGCTGTCCCCAACTGCATTGCCACCAACTTGCGTCACGTTACAGCCAGCCCACGCCACGTAGGCTACCGGCGTTCCCCGAACCAATCAGAGCGCAGCACAAAGCCATCTCACGACCAAACTAGCGTGACGTCACAACCACTCGGCAACACCAGCGCAGACCAATCAGATATTAACACTTTTGGGGGGAGGTAATAATGATGATGTGCAAAGAAAAATCTTTCAACTTTTGACTGTATACATTTTGAAGTCAGGTAGGCTAAATGAACTTTAGATAGGCATGCCAAATGAGAAATGCAGCTTATATGTATGTATGTGTATGCATATTTTTACGTGTGTATGACCTAAGTTATCATACTTTTACTAGTCCCCCCAATTATGTGGTCAAAAGCTGTGCTGAGTTCTGATGAGCAACGGCCCTTGTCTTCTGATATTTCCTTATGTCATGTGTACTTTTTCAATTTGTGACTGTATACACTTTTTTTCGATGTTAGGTAGGCTAAATGAACTGTAGGTGTATGACCTAAAAACTTAAGAAGTATGATGGGTGTATGATCTAAGTTATCATAACTATATTAGTCAACCTAATTTTGTGGCCAAATGCTGTGCTGAATTCTGATAAGAAAGGGCCTTTGCTTTTTGATATTTTTAATGCCCTGTGCTACTTTTCTTGCGCTTGCTGTCCCGCTCAGCCATTGTGTCCACCGACTTTTATAAGCAAAAATAAGTGGTCTGACCTCCATGCCAAGAGGTCCAAAACTACACAAGCTTTCAGGCCCAATGGTCATCCTTGCAGTTGTCCTGTGGCTTTAAGTCTACCCTGCGTGGACATCCCAAAAAGAAGAAGTTCACACGGTAAACACTTTACGATTGTGCTCTGTACCCGTTCATGCAGTAAACATCAATTGATTTTGCTCTGAAATTTACGTAACAAAGTTTATTTGTGACTAACATGAATACTAATATTTCCATAAATATTTTTTTCATTCTTAATCACACTTCTCTGTAAAGACTGTATACCGCGATTACCAACTACCGGTAAACTGGCTGAGCTAAGTGTGAGACTTTAAGTTAAGTTTAAGAACCCGGCTTGCCCCTCCCCCCTCCTCTTCTCTCCATGAGAAGAGGTAATGGGTAGGAGAAGGCCTGCAAGCCAGCTTAATTTTTCATATTCTAGTAGGCATAACTAAAATTTTGGTTAGCTATTATTGTCTCTGATTCCTGTTGTATTGTATTCTGCATTAACTGTGTCTCTCTTTGTTGAAAAGTTATTGTGTGCTTGTGTTTATTATCTTTGTCAATACAATACTTTCTACACTGGGATTGGTTGACAGGATCATGATATGCTAGCTATCCAGGTTGTGACTGGTTATGGGATCATGATGTCATGTTATCCAGACTGTGATTGGCTAAGCAATGGCCATTCCATTGGTCATTTAAAACCCCCCTAAAATTAAATTTTTATTGATGATGAATTAATTTGTAGATGATGATGATTTTAAAAAGCCCCCTAGATCATCACCGTCAGTGATGGTGATGATCATGAGTATGCTTTGCATGCTTCAAATGTTTTAAAATTATGTTTTATTTCAAATATCATGGAACCCCGTTCCCAGGGGTAATTTGGATTGCTTTTATTATGCGTCTGGCACCTGACAAATAGCATATGGAATTTTTTTGGAGATGTCATATGATAGCCCTCACAAAGGTCTTTAAAATGAGCCCAAACTTGTTTATGAAATGTTTCATGGTAAGAAGTTAACAACAAAAAGTTGTCCCTTATTACCCCATTTGACGGTATCTACCTTTCAAATTCTTGCAGATACCAGATGTTTTAAGCTCTCAACACTTATACGCAGCATCAATTTGTGGCTTTTTCTTCACAATTCATTTAGTCATCTACAAGACTTCAAGTTATTACTGACAGAAACAACTTGAAATTCTGTTTCAAATTTTGAGAATGGCAAGTGAAAGTTGTACTATCCAAATGATTTTGGAGAACCTTTCTAGTACTATTGCAGTGCTAAGTGAAGGTGGGTTCAAACGTTCAATTTTGTAATGATTAGAATGAGTAGATGAATAGTATTGGTAGAATATAGTAATTTTGAAATATTCAACTTTCAGAGACATATTTGCAAATCAAGCAGTAAAAACCCCAAATTTCTGCCAAATCATGATTTTAGCCATCACAAACATAAATGATGTTTGACTATTTTGATATCTTTTATTTTCTGAAATATTTCAGTCTTGTGTTGCAACTTTTTAGTTGCCTTTTTTGTAATTTTGCATGCACAGGATGCAGTTCCACTTCTCAAGATCTTCTGAATGCAGCGGTTGATAGCAACTTTTCCCTCAGCTCTTATTGGCAAGACTTCTCTGAAATTTCTCAACGAGTATCTTGTCATTGCACAAAAGTTTGCCTAAGTTTCATGAAACCTCCAATGCCGCAACCTCAAGAATTAAGTGGTTAGTAAGCAATTAAGCATGACGTTCATAGAAATATATTATTATACCTTGGTGATTGTAGATTTATATCAAATTGTGAAGTTATGGTATTCTAACTGGATAATTTTTCATGCCAGTAGCAAGTTGACAAGTTGATCAACTTGATCTCTGCAAAATAAATTTGGTGCTGTTTTGTGGTTCCATAAAATTAATAAACCATAATTAAACTTTTTAAAAGCTTTCTCAAAATTATGTAACCCTGCTATTTGCATCTCAAAAATTTTAACTTTCTACTCATGATTTCAAATTATCACTTTGTTTCTAAACAATATTAACCAGAACTGTTAATTTGTACTAATTCATTTAGTTTTTAGCTTTGTTGATGCCCCTGGATGAGTCTACCAAGCAAATTTTGATGCTTGTGAGATTTCTTCCTCTCGCATGTGGTCGAGAGCTCAAAAAGTGCGTCACAACTGCGAGTATTGCTCTCCTGCAATCACTGTCAAGGTTGCTCCAGCTTGCTGAAGATCACAACACTCCTGCTTTGTGAGTTTCTATTTAAATGTTAATTCTATAATATACCCATTGTTTATAAGCTTGTTAAAATCCAATTTTTTACATAGAAATGTAGAAAAATAAAATTTAATTTCAGGTGTATTTATATATGGTACCGATTGTTTCTTAAATCATGTAGGATTTTGTTGCTCATTAAATGAATATTTGAATACCCAACAATGGTCAAATTTTTTCATCTTGATATTTGTAATGAGTGATGTAATAGTAATGAATGATGTAATAGTAAGCATTTTTAGTTTGATTGAAATTTTAGATTTAGCAATAATAAACAATCATTTATCATTGAATTTTTCTGCAGAGAGACAGCCTACACTCAGTTGACAGGTCAAACATGGGGGGAGTGCAAAGCCATACAGTCACTGCCTTGCAACAATGTACACGCTGTTCTCCGAGCACTGAGGCTGGAATTGGATGTTGTTGATGATGCCTACAGGGAGATTACTGAGGTAAAGTAAAGAAACAGTTTTCCTTAGTTAGGGTTCAGTTGTAAAGCCATCCTACATTCTGAATGTCAGTGAGAAACAATTTTTTTTTAATTTTTCTCAGTTGAAATTAGGAACTGTACTTGGAATTTATATGTATCTTTGGGGAAAAACTTTTATTTCGTCATTTAATAATTGGAAAAAATGAGCTCATCATGTGCTGCTCACTGAAAAGTCTAAAATAAATAAATTTCATAATTGAATCTAAAATTTGTTTAGTCAAGACTCTGGGTTGGTTGCTGAACTCTTCCTTTTGTATGTTGCCATCTTATTTATATATGACCTTACATACCAGTAATTGGTAATTCTTTAATAATGCTCCTTACACAATGCAGACAGCTACCTATTGCTTCCCCCCCCCCCCCAAAAAAAAAAAGTAACTTAGCGTCTAGTCTCTGAACCTACCTTGATACATAGACTAATACCTATGTCGTATTTTTTGAGTTGCATGGTTCTACAATGCAGGCACCCCACTTCCAATTGTATGTCTTCTTACTAATGTTCTTCCCGATGCTCCTTTCATTGTGGGAGGTGTGTGTACCCTTTCTAATTTACTAAATGAAAAAACAATGATTATATCAATCTTTGTCTTGTGTGTACAAGTCGCTCGAAGGTGATGGCAAAGGTTGGAATGTACTTAAGATGCCCAGAATGGACGCTGATGAAGATTCAGACACAGAAGAATCAGACTCGGAAGCAATTGGCTGGTCTCCTGAAGATAAACTTAAGCTGGACTGTTTTGTCAAAGTTGCCAAAGCTGTTAAAGTGAGTAAAAAACTGATAATAATAAATACGGGAAGGTTTCATTTTTGAAAGACTTGATTTTCTGGAGATAGTTCTGTCTTTTTGTATCTTAAGTGATGAATGAAAATCAACTTTTTCCAGCTCATATTTACGCAATTCATGTTTTTTAGTGACTACTTCTCATTAAGTTGGACAGAAACTATTGAAGTTATAATGGTAGTAAGTATATGGTGATGAAATTTTCAAGTGGCTACTGACTTAACATGAAACTTCTATTTTCAGTTACTTTACAAGCGGTGCTTAGAGGTCTTGGATAGCCGCACTAAAGAGACGAATCCAGACGTGTTCAGTGACAACAATCGGCAGCTCTGGGCAACCACTGATGACCTCCGTCAGAGCACCAAGAGTCTGCCAGAGCTGCTAGATGATCTCGTGCTATCTATGTATCCTCCTGTCAACTGGGACGTTCTCGTCAAGAATGTGTGTACTGAGGCCAATTCTGTTAAATTTTCGGTGGTAACCTGTAATACGGAATATATTGCACTCAGCTTACAATAAACTTGAACATATATCAAGTTGCCAACTAATCTCACAGGGTTGGAAAGACGCTTCTCAACCTAAATGTATTCTTTATCACGTATCGCTACAACTTTGGCTTTGATCCTCGATTAAAATGCAATGTATTAATACGGCACGATGTGAGATTTTCGGCTTCCATAGAGTTGTTGCACCAGTTGCAGAAAGATCTGTACAACTGCGTTAAGAAAAATTAGCATTCAAAAATTTTGGTAATGAATCGTTTATCTCCCTTTGCCTCCATTAAGTATCGCCTTTGATCGCTATAGTCACGCGTATGAATTCCAATTACAGGTAAACTTTGCTAAATATAAAAAAAAAGTCATTCTCCCGAGCATGTTCTTTGAACACATTTCTCTATGTTTTTTATTATATGCATACATTCTTCCTCGCACCATCACGCGAGGTCTTGGTAGATGTATTAAATATTGGAGTACATTTCCTGTAATTCTTTTGCATTTCACCGAAATAAATTTTTTAACCTTAGTTGAATTGTGCTATTCAATTATTAGGCCTGAGTGGAACTAATGGCGTGGGTTCTATAGTACCGTCTAACGCAACGCTTGTCTCCACCAGAGTCACCTGGTGATGGACGTGTGCGAGGCGGCGCTCTCGGTGCTACTTCGTCGTCAGCTGGCTACTGAAGAGCATCTCCAGTCCCTACAGTTCCTGAGCACAGCACTGGCACACACCAGGCGAAAAGTCGATACAACGGCAGCTCATGGATAATGAAACGATTTATTTCGTTATGTGTCTCATTTCATGAAAACTTTGCGTTCCTAATATCAATATTCGGCGCACGCATCTTGTGAATAAGATCTTTTAAATATCAGACTTGACAAATTTCCATACAACGTTCTCGACAGTGAAGACGACTGACTGAGCTGATACGTGGCAGCAGCTATAAAGCTGAAACATGCTTGGAAAGAATAGTGAAGAAAGAACAATGAATTAAATATGACATGATGTCGAGACATTCTAGTCTTCTTCAGATTCTTCTTCTGCTGTCTGGAGCCAAGTAAGGAACCCAGCAACCTGAACAAATGGAACGCATACATTAGAGTTATCAAGGTATTGCCCTGCCACAAACTCTTCATTTCATCACTGTGTATTCAATACTCGTAACCAACTTACTGTTCCTTAACGACAAGCCATTCCAGACATTTCTTACTAAATTAGAAGAATCTATCTATTATGATCACTAATAATATCTCCTCAAAGTTGAGACTATTTTCAAATGGGGAATAATTCTAGAAGCGCATGCAAAGAAGACATGCCTTTTCCTTGAAGGAGCAGAAGGCAGTTGAGGGAGATGTTGGCGTCTTGCCGCCGGCCTCAAACCAGGCAAGCAGCTCCCCGTCATCCAGCACCTCGAGCTGCTGCGTGAGTTCGAAGAGCAGCTTCACGGCGCACGACAGCACGCGCTCGTCCGCCTCCACGAGCGACTGTACACAACAATTATTGCTGCTGTGCCTTCACAAAAAAATGTAACTCAGTACTCACTGCAGTGAGCGACAGAGCGCGTTTTATCGTCGACGAAAACTTGAGGTCACGGACGGACAGACAGACAGACGGACATGGCGAGCACTATAGTGCATTTTTTCCATAAATGAAAAAATGCACTAAAAATACATCAATTCGTCAACAACGGAGAATCGGAGCTGCGATTTGCAATGCTACACTTGAGAGCACAAAGATTAGAGGTTAATTAATTAGAATAATTACAATTTTATTCCTTGCTTTTAATTGAGGCCATTTCTTCTATAGAAAATTTGTTTCTAATGCTTCATTGGTGTTCTTCCTTTCACCAGCGCAATATAAAGCCAAAAAGACTAACTCAGCATGACGATATTAAGCCATTAATTAGATTTTTTAACATAATAACATTTATATAGAAATTCATCGGACTCGAACGTACTACGTGCTACTGTAAAAATAAACCCAAAAATTTCGGTAAACAAATGAAAATTCATTTGAAGCACAAATATATCGATTTGACTTGTAATTCGACCAGGAATGAAAGGTAACAAAAATTCATTTCAAGCACTAATATAACGATTTGACTTATAATTTGAGCAAGAATGAAAGGAAACGCACATGCCATGAGCCCAATAATTTGGAAACTATGTGAAAAATCTTATGCAATAAATCTTACCACAAATCCACGCTCAAAAGGGCTATTTTTTCCAACTATTGGCCATGAAAGGTAAGGTCAGACTTTAATTTCAACAAAAATTCAGATGAAAAATATCAACTTGAGTCTTCATTCATTCAAGACAGTAGATCTATACAGCAGAGAATAATTAAAATTATTATCAACTATACATTGAATGTGAAAGTGACTGGAAGGCAACGCAACATTATGGCCATGGTCACTTAAATACATTTCAATTTGGCAACAGTCATGCAGAACTCCTTATGGTAAAGGTACCAGCAGAAGATGGTACCATCACTGCACTGGGCGGAAGACTGTGGTTCACCTCAATGGCGTGGAGGCAACGTTAGATAGAAAAAGTCATTCAGAAGTCATGATAAGGAGCTGATACCATTACAGGACGGAAGACTGGCTCACCTCAATAGTGTTGAGGTAGTCGGACGCGGACTTGAAGTAGCGCTCGAGGACAGGCTGGTAGAGGGCCAGGCCTCGCTTGCAGTTGGGCCACGCAGGCCACGTGTCGTCTCTGCCCTCGATACGCTCATGACACAACAAAACGTTCTGTGGGACAAATACCAATGTCAAATACAAGTATTCAAACTATCAATTCATGTAATTCACCATCACGTTATCTGTGATAACACGTGCACCAACGTTAGTAGTCAACGAATTGAAATGTCAGTATAACAAACTTCAAACCAGTGTAATAGTTTACATGGTTTTACACTCATAACTGAAACTTTACTTGGTTGATTACCCACCAATAATAGTGTGAATTGTTGATTTTCATATTGGTGATGTTTAGATATGAAGCGAAGCTTTTAAAATTGAACAATTGAGCTTCAACATAGAAAATTCAGGATTTGACGAGAGGCGATATATATCACCTTGAATACGATGCGTTGCATGTTCTCTAGAGGAATGTTATACGCGTAACGCGACGCGTTGATTTCCAAGACGACTTTGCCAGCCTCAGTCTTGCTCTTGACGCCGTTACACAGGCTGTCCAGGACCTCGCAGTCAAACTCTGCACATCAGAACACAATTAGGAATTCATATCATTTCTGAATTCTTCAAATGTACCGGTAACCGACAAATAATTTTTATCGACTCAGAATCGTTCATCGTAGTGCTGAATCCATAGAATGTGCTGAATCCATAGAATGATTTATTAGGAAGAGACTTTAATGTAATGGGAACCTGAAGTATTGAATTGTGCATACAAATTTGATTTTGTAAGGCTGACTTTGTTATGCTACCGAGCTTTCCAACTTAACATGCAGTAAAATAAAGTAGAGCTGCAACATAAACTCCTGACACGAACTGCCGGCTGACATTTCAGCGATTGCGGCATCGTCACTTGGCTCACCCAGTTCTTTCTGCTCGTCCTCGTCCAGCACGTCTCCGTTGTCGTCGAGCGCTGGGCCGTCGAGCTCGTCCCCGTCAGTGGTGCTGTCGTCGGCCTCCTCGACGACAAGGAAGTCGTCATCACGAAGGCCCCAAATGGGCAGGTGCTGACCATCAGCGTCAAGCTTCAGCCCTTCATCCCTTTCGCCTTCAGGCCGCAGCAGCCGCAAGCCATTTTCAGAAACACGCTCTGTTTAGCGGCCACACATTTAGAGATGTAAGTGCAGCCCATTGATTGATACACATTAATAATGTACAGAAATAATTTTACATAGCCAATTTTTAGCATCAACAAAAATAACTACGCATCAAATTTGTTATCAGCGACATGATTCATTCACGTCGCATATGTAGTTTGCAACATACGTCTATTTACGTCTTGCCTTCATATTAATGAAGTCAGACGCTGTACATTCAGCAACTCACCCACTTGAGTATCGTCTCGTTCAAACTCATCGACCTGCTGCCAGGCTGCCGCCGAGGTGACCAGCGAGCCGCACTCCAAGCGCACGTCAGGGCCGAGCGTCACGTCGGTGGCGACGACGCAGCCAGGCGCCAGGACAGTGTTGGGCTTCAAGGTCACGTTGGCGCCCAGGAAACACCGAGTCAGCACGCACCCCGCCTGCAACACACATCAGAGCATCAATATCATATGGAAAAATCTACATAGTATCAAGTCTATTGGACACCAACACAAATCTTCTATTAATATTGTATATTGAAGCAGACTTGCATATTTATGTCAGCACATCAATATCATAATCACCCAGGAAATTTGCCCTACATTATCAAAATACCTATACCCAATAACCAATCTATCAAGAACCAACAATAATTAATTTGTTCATATTATATATTGAAAGACATGTATATTAACATAATGCCGTGATGTAGACGGGCATGACTCACCCCAATGTTGCAGTGGTCGCCCAAGAAGGCGCAGTCCAGAGACGCGTCCTCAGCAACGATGCAGTGATTGCCAAGCACCGACGAGCGCACGCGTGCTTTGGGCGACAGTTGCACGCCTTCGCCAAGCACCACCTGGGGCACAGGCCGCCGTAAAAGCAGCTGAAATGATACTAATAGTTGAATAACACTTGAATTATTTGTATTGAAATTATAGAGCAAGCATTAAAACCATTGTAGATCCTTGAGAAAAAAATATAACTCAGTACTCACTGCAGTGAATGACAGACAGCGCATTTTCTCGTCGACGAAAACTTGAGGTCACGGACCGACGGACGGACATACAGACAGACGGACATGGCGAGCACAATAGTGCTTTTTTCCATAAATGAGAAAATGCGCTAAAAAGATTCCGAGAAACAGAGAAGCCTCGTGTAATGAACGCGGTGAGAGCTTTCCTCAATGGACACTCAATCGAAAGATATAAGAAGCAAGGAACAAACTCCAATGGCCTGAGAAAATAATTCTCCGTCTGAAATAGCATGCAAAAAAGTTGCTAATTACCGGGCGTGACAAATAGCGAGACTCTGCAATAGGTCACTAATAACCGTCAACAAACTTGTAGTAGAAAGATGTAAATGAATTTGTATTGTTTGAGACACTTGATCGAATAACTTTCTTCTTTGGGGAGTAAATTTGAAGCATATTATTCAGGAAATACAGGAATTTATATATATATAAAATCTAAGACAATGTGATATGAAATGTAATTAATAACTTTTGGCTTTATAGACTAACAAGGAGGAAAGATAAGAATTAAGCTCTACTTGGAATCTCTAACATTTGCATTGTAAAATTAGAAACAATAGAATAACAAATTCCAACAGCCACACATAATATTCAATGTTGCAACGGTAGACAAAACTCCTATGTTCGTATTGTCCTCACCTGCACGCCAATGTGCGCGCTCTGCAGCCTGTAGCTGTGGGGCTCGTGGTAGGCTTGGTACCCGAGGGAGCTGCTGGGCGCCCAGTAGTGCTGGCGTAGGCCGTCGTGAGCGTACCTTCGTCTGCCGCTCGTGCATGAAGTTTCCGGCACCAGCGGAGTGAAGACTCGCCGCAGCATGTCGAGACTGTGCAAAACAGGCACTCGGTAAGCCGTTATGTAGCGTCAAAAGATTGTAAAATGATACGCCAAGCGTGCGCATGGAAACTGAATATTAGTCTTAGCCAAACGCAGTGAATAACAATACACAAAAACAGGCCCTCAGAGGTGGCATCGCGTCTGAAATATGCGATATTCAAAGCAAAGCAAAAGCCTTGCAATTATGTACTGAGATCACAACATTCACCATTGAACGAGGTCTTGCTTTTTGAATGATGAATGTTGAGGACTGCGGCTTTTCAATTCCTGTGATGATATACAAATGAAATTTCACAAAGCAGCTAGCAATATGATGAAGTAATCCACTTATCTTGATATTCCTACATAACCTACCAATACATCTCCAATCAAAGCTAAAGTTCTGACAATCTCTCTTCACGTGAGAAGATGCGTTGGTGCTGTTGGCATTTAGCTGAAGATTTTACCATCTACAAACCTGACTTTCTCATAGTCCTTAAAAGTTGTGATGTTGGCAGCATAACCGTGCTTGGGAATGTGCTGATACACGGCGCAATCGTTGAGGTCGTCAGGCTGCAGCAGCCCTTTGACGAGGCTGTCACTCGTCATGCAGTCAAAGTTGTCAGCGAAGAGACCAAGCAACTCAACGCTGCACACGCTCATGCAAGGGTCCCCGAGTTGTGCAGACACCAGGGCGCGCGGCAACTCGAACGCCAAGTACTGTAATACCGACACACTCACTAGCAAACATCAAATAGCCATACTGTAATATCAGTTCACAAGCGTAACATCAGTATGATGAACGATTCACCATACCCTAAATATCAGTTCATCATCAGTTAATATCAACCGAGTCACTGTTGGTGCAGGTTTTTAGTATTAAAATAAAATGTATAAAAAAAATTTTTAAAGACCACGTTTTTCATGTGGACTCAAAAGTAGAAAATAATTTTTCGGCAGCTGCTGATCTCTGTTTGCTTTCATTCTCTTGGTCTTTTGTATTTCAGTTAAAATATTTTACATCTAAAACGAAAAACGTGGGGCGCATCTTCATTTAGGCATGCCTTAATTTCAATTTTGAATTCAACCACTATTTCGAATTATATCAGCAATATGGCCACGCATATGCACAAAAGAAAATTCTTTTCAAAGTTCTGTAGAAAATTGTATTCGAGGGGATACATTGTTGTTCCCGTATTTATCTGGGTGCGTGGCTGTAATAAAGAAAGGTTCGGTAATATATACGCCTGGAAACGTGCAACAAATCATTGATTATTGTATTGTTATCGGTAGCTGAGCTTCCCTAAGAGTTTCAGAGCGCTAGCTAGCGGGAAAGTTGGTGAAATATCGATTGCAAGATTTGATCATCACAGACAGACACGAAAGCGAGCTAAGAAAAGCGTGGTAATATGGTTTGTTTTCAGTTTTTGGGAATTAATTTTGATTTCAACTAGAATAATTATGAAGAAATGTTTCAGAGCACTCACAGATGGGAAGGAGAGGCCAGTGCCTCGCCGATGTCGTTGATAGGCAAGAATTTTTCCGTCCAGAGTGGCGACTGTGGATACTCTGAGTGAGCTGAAGCTCTGAGGAGCTGTTGTGCTGCATCTTATAGTCTCAGATGAGCTCTGGTTCCATGGCCGTTCAGCAGGCATGAAGATACAGGTCATTACAGCCTTGTTGTCTAATGTTTTGTGTGCTCTGCAGAAAAAAAAACTCAATTTTACAACATTTGAAATGCACTGTTCACCATTTATAAATGAATTATGATATTGATGTAAGTTATACATATATATGCAAATCTAATTAAAACACTTGACAAACTCTGACAGTGAGAATGCATCAAAAATATTTTCAACCATCCCCAATGGCCATGGGCAAGTTTATTTTTTGCACTGCTGAAGCAGGGTCAGAAAAACTCACTTGTGAGCATCCATAAGCTTGCGAATATTCAAATTGGATAAAGTGTCTCCTTTGAGAAGAAGGAAGTCTCCAAGTATGATGTTCTTGGCATACAAATCTCGAACTGCAGCTCCCAAGGATCGGACGTCAGCGGATGAAAAGACTCGAACAGACATGCTTTTCCAATTGCGCCTCTCTATCACTGATCTGCACCATAAAAAAGTACATCATGAAATTACCATAGCAAAATAATATTAAACTAGTACAAGGTTGAGAAGAAGCCACTTTTTTGTGGATAACCTCATTGTCCCTTCAAAGAAATATGCCAGGAAAGTGCAGTAATGATCATCATTTAATGAAAATGATTTAACTTGCATCTCTGGATGAATATTGATAATTTATTGCAGGCTTTTCCCTTTTAATATGGAAAAAAAACACAAAACACCATTTGTATCCAACACCTAATCACCTATTACTGAAAAATATTTTATATGAAATTTGCTTTCTAATTATTGAAGGAAGGGAATCAAGATTGGATTGGAATTGTTAAACAAATAAACTTACTTGCAATGTCTTTTGATTTCATCAGAAGCAGGTCCATCTTTGCAATAAATGATAACCTCTTCAACACCATTGTGATGTAGCCAGTCAAGGCTGTAGTCCACCAATGGAGTGTTCACCAAAGGCAGAAGCAGCTGGTTAGATAAAAGTGAGAGTGTAATTGGTTATAGAGTGAACCTCAAGAATCAGCACCATAGCTTTTCTTAGTTCTGTTGATGCTCTCTAATTCTAACATAACCACAAGATTATTAAAAAAATAACTATTACCATATTTTGCTCAATAAATTCAAGATAATTACCCACGGACACTATACACACAATTCAAGAACTAATTTAAAGACATTAGGTAGTGCATCATCCCAAGGATTTTCAGAGCCTATGTCCTTATTTTCCAGCAGAATAACAACATGTGTTGAATTATTTAATGCTTCCAAAAATGCTTTCTCCAATTATTAGAAAGAACCTAGAAGAAAATTTGTCATTCATTGATGTTTTTGAAGCAAAAAATCGTCATGATATTTTGTGAATTTTTCACTAAATTAGATATCAAGATTACCATATTATGAATTTAATCAGATATATACGTATAGATAAGGAAGATAAATTTTGTTTAGCCATTTTATAGAAATATGAATAAGTATAAAGATGCCCATTAAGAGCAAAAAAAAAAACCATTGCTCCATTCATTGAAATGAGTATATATGAATACATATTTGCTAGATAGGTATATGGTGTACTATATATATATTCAGCTTTCAAAAGTTATTTCAAACATGCAGTAGGCAGTGTAATCTTGGCTTTGACAAGCAGATAGTCATAGTTCATAACTCACCTTATGAACCTTCCCAGATGAAGGATCAAACTGGTGGGTGAAGTCATCCCCATAAATTACAGCTTGCAAAATTTCTTTCCTTTGAAAATCTGAGTTAAAATTTGACATTGTCAGCATATGACTAGTACATTCTAATCAGTCTGAAAAGTAATAAATTCTTCACTCATGGTTGCATAAATTACATGAACAACACAAGCAACAAATGAATAGACATATTAACTTGAAATGGAATCACATTAATCCACACAACGTTGTTTTATATCCTATATTGTTGTTTATACTATTGTTAGACCCTGGCCTGAGGATTGATTGATAAAGCCAAGCTTGAACTCAAGACCAATTTTCAAGACTACAATCTTCTCTTGTGTATATTTGATTAGATTTACGTAGTTCACTCATTATTATCCAGGCCCAGTTTTGATCATTTGCTAGTTATCCTTGTTTATTCTTTCCTGTTCAACCAGTTTGGGCTGCTGGTTATTTATGTTCTCATGCTAGGTTCACCCCATCACTCATAGCCCTGGGCTGTCCCATCTTCACTGTTCCCATCTTCCGTCACATTTCACCTTCATGTACCACTGATTCTATTCAATATGTTTTTGCCTGGTTCTTTCTCTGCTTGATCTCCTGAGTTTGTTTTTACTCTGTTCCCTGTGCTGGTACTATACCGGCCAGACCAACGACCTTTAGAGGGGCTGAGCCCCAACATTTGGGCTGACCCCCAACACTATATATACTCACTCACTCACTCGCAGTGTGGAATTCTAGAGTATATTAAATTAACCAGTGCACATAGCAATGATAGCATATTGGAAAAGCTGGCACACATTCAATCACAGTCTGGAGATGGACATGCATTTGCCCAAAAATGCCAGAAACACACTAGTCAATTGAGCCAATTTTTACTAGCAGTTTTTGAAAATCAACCATCAAACTAGGGTAAACACACCATATTCCAACACCTTAAGGACATAGCAAGAAATAAATGGCTATAAATAGATCACCGTATGCGCAACTTGAGTTCTGATTAGTTTACGTCACTCTCAAAACACCACACTATGCACCAGCATAGTAGCAAAGCAGAGACGTTTTTAGATTCTCTATCAAGTTCATTTGTGAGTCATAGTATTCGTAGACCAGTAAAGTATCATGAATACCAGACTTATCATGCATAAGAAATTTGTTTAAATCTTGAGTAAATGCAAAAATTATTAATGAACTGATTCTAAAAATCTCTGGTTTGTCACTATGCGCATCAGCAATGATGAAACATCACAAACTGTTGCCATATTTATTTAAAAGCCTTTAAAATTCAAATCTACAAAATCGCAAAATTCCAAAACTGTGTGTGACTAAATGCGGCATATTGTGAGACTAATAACGACAGCGTTTCAAAATCGTAATTCCTAATTCCGAAACCCTGTGTTGGAATTCCGACACCCTGTGTTGGAATTCCAACACCTTGCATGAGCTGTGTCAGAATACAACACCCTGTGTCACAGCTGTGTTGTAATTCCAACACCGTGTCAGAATTAGTTTTTATGTGTCTAAAACCGTCTCTTAAATCAATCATCTATTTATTTATTTACCACATAAAATCAGCAAATACAAGTATACTTAGAGGATTCCTAATATATTCACAGACTTATTTAAAAGTCTCAAACCATAATATTCTTTCTACACAAACAGTTTATCAGAATTTAGTAAAGTAAGGTCAACTATCAACTTTCATACTCGTTTTTGATGTTCTCACAAATTGGCTTGGACTATTGCTCTGCGGATCTTAACATTTCCCCGCTAGACCTAGTGTTTTGCGGAAATATGGCATGCAATAGTATGACATCACTATTTCAACCATCTACGCATGCATAGAACTAAGACCAAGCTTAATATAAAGGAAAATGTTGAGCAGTGTTGGAATTACCCACAGTGTTGGAGTCGGAATATGGTGCCGTTGTTGCATACTTGCATTTACCGTTTACCCTAATCTGTAATATTTGGCAGACTGCAGATATAATCTCACAAAAATTCCATTTAAAAATTCAGTTTGCAAGCGATTTTTGAAAATTGCCTGCAAAAATGTGTAATTGCTTACTGGTTTTCATTAAAGGAATTAGTCAACTAGGTCATGAGTCACACTGTCACAGTCCTACCTAACCAATGAAATTAACCATGAGCACATGAATTTTACCTTATTTGTGGCAATAGGCTAAGTAGGTGGCTTCTGTGAAATTTTTCAGTTTGGCACTAAACTGTAGGGTAAACGCGGTATATTCCGACACATTAAGGACGCATCGAGAAATGAAAAACTATATAAAATAACCATATGCGTTACTCGAGTTCTGTTTGCTTTACGTGACTCTCAAAACACTGCACTATGCTCCAGCAACAATGAAACGTCACAAAGTGTTGCCATATTTATTTAAAAGCCTTTAGAATGCAAACCTACCAAATCCCTATATTCCGACGCTGTGTGTGACTAAATTCGGCATGTTGTGAGACAAATTCCGGCCGCGCTTCAAACTCTACTAATACGTAATTCTGACATCATTGTGTTCGAATTCCGATTGCTGTGTGAGCTGCATTGGAATATGACACGGTTTTGAATTAGAACACTATTGAATATTGAACACTACTTAATTAGGCTTTTAATTAACAGCTATTAATCTTTTAATTAAGAAAATTTAATTTTTGCACACAGCTTGGAACGAGCTGTGTGTGTCCAATTCAAGTTGTCGGAATTAGTTTTTATGTGTCTAAATCTGTTTCTTAACTTAATCATCTATTAATTTATTTACCACTTGAAATCAGCATATACAAGTACGGTATACTTAAAGGATTCCTAGTATATTCACAGACGTATTTAAAAGTCTCAAACCATAATATTTTTTCTACACAAATAGTTTATCACTATTTGGTAGAGCAAGGTCAACTAGGGTAAACGCGGTATATTCCAACACATTAAGGACGCATCAAGAAATGAAAAACTATAAAAAAATAACCGTACCGGTATGCGTTACCGGTACTAGAGTTCTGTTTGCTTTACGCGACTCTCAAAACACCGCACTACGCACCAGCAACAATGAAACATCACAAAATATTGCCATATTTATTTAAAAGCCTTTAGAATGCAAACCTACCAAATCCCTATATTCCGACACTGTGTGTGACTATATTCGGCACGTGGTGAGACGTATTCTGACCGCACTTCAAATTGTACTAATACGTAATTCCGACATCCACGTGTTCGAATTACGATCGCTGTGTGAGCTGTATTGGAATACGACGCGGCTTTGAATTAGAACACTATTGAATATTGAGCACTACTTAATTAGGTTTTTAATTAACAGTTATTAAGCTTTTTAATTAAGAAAATTTTAATTTTTGCACACAGCTTGGAATGAGCTGTGTGTGTCCAATTCAAGTTGTGTCAGAATTAGTTTTTATGTGTCTAAATCTGTTTTTCAACTTAATCATCTATTAATTTATTTACCACTTGAAATCAGCAAATGCAAGTATACTCCTAATATAGATAGATAATAGATTCCTAATATATTCACAGATGTATTTAAAATTCTCAAACCATAATATTCTTTATACACAGTTTATCACTATTTGGTAGAGCAAGGTCAACTGTCAACTTTGACACATTTTTCAATGATCTCATAGGGTGGCATGCACTGTCTCTCTCTGGATCTCAACATTTTCCTGCTAGATGGCCCAGACCAGGATGGAATTCTAATATTGACAGTTCATATATTATTCCCGATACACCTACACCAGTTTTTCGATACAACATTATTTGAGGCAAAAAATGAACTTCTTATAGGCTTAAAACACGTATGGGTATGCTAAGTTTCTATAAGGTTATTCACTTGGAAATGTTGTGTGCCAGCAAGGCTGCAGGCACAGCTTTCACTCAACAATTAAAATTATACAAAGTATTGGTTCGTTACAAATTTGTCTCTTAATATGACTGCAAAGAAGTAAACTTAATAAAGTAATTACAGCTACCGTGACTACGCTGTCAAGCAGACTTTTCCATGATGCACACACTAAACACGCAATTCATGGGAGCAAGACTAAATAGAACAACAAAAGCAGGCACTCCCGCCCCTGCAAAACAAATGATGATCGCGGCAGCGGCGGCTCGGTTCATAATGTTAATATACTCAATGCAAGAGAATGATTAATTATGATATTTCTGATAGAGGTTTGAAATATTTTCGGAAGCCTAAAACTATAACAATTATTTCGTTATTTTGACATGGTTGATTTCAAAATAAATATTTTAATGCAAATTCATGAAAAACATTTAAAATAAATTAAATAATGTTCATTTATATCTATAGGTGGGAGTAATTCGAGTAAACAACTACGAATCGATTTATTATCCTTTAGATAAGAATCTTTGCATTGAAACTTGTGGAAGATGTGTCCACCGCAATATTTGTACAGTGGTATCAAGAGTTAAAGCTGTCAACCGATCGTTGGATGGCCGCAAATATGTCGCATCGTTCTACCTATTACAGTCAATAGAACCTAAATAAACTCTCCATCAAAAGGAAAAAATGCTTATGTATCAAACATACGTGGTAGTACAATAAATTTTGAGATCTCCAGTCATGAGACTTAAATTCATACCCATAGGTGAGCTTGAATTTCTGCACTGCGTTCAATTAAGCAATCTGTAAAATCATAAATTTCGAATAGGTACCAACTTTTTCAATTTAATTCTGAATGAGTGGCATCTGTTGAATTCTAATATGGATCATTAATTTTTGCATCGTATTTCTGAAAATCAAGTATTGCATTTCTTTTAAATTAAAAACATTCTTTTACATCAAAACCAATGATTTTTTTCTTACAGCTTCTTTGATAATTGATGATCTCACTCATATAACTTATTATTTTAAATTTAATGATTTTGTCATTTCAATGACTAAACTTTCTTTGGTTCATTAAAATAAAATAATCACTGCTTATAAACAACCGACATTTTCTAAAAGACACAAGATGTTCAAAAACTTGCCATGGGAGACAAAATCATGCAGGATTTGAAGTGAAGTGAAGTTATTAAGACAAATTCAACATTTTAGGGCGAAAACATGAATAAATTTGTATTTAGAAGCATATCAATTGGTATTTAAATTTTGAAACAATTTTCTATCATTTAAATGTCACTGTGAAATGTGGATCAAATCTATTTATTATGAAATTGAACTTTACAAGACCAAAACAAGGTGTCTGACACCGTCTTGTCTAATGTCAACAGTCAACACTATGTTGCCATACGCCGTGAAAGATTAGAAGTTTATCCCGTCATTCCGTGTGGATTCGAGAACTTTGTTGGTATTGGTGAAATCGTGAGAATTTTCTGCAAAAGTTTAAGTAATTTTTATTTTTATACGTATTCATTACAAAATTTGGCGATACGGATACACGACTAGTGTATATTGGAGGGAAGAGTCGCCAACTTTTATCGGTTTTCGAACCACACGCAAGCGAGTTAAAGGAAGTGCAGCTGTCCGGGTGTTCGCAGTTTCTGACGAGCTCAGTGTAAGAGTATCAATTGTCACTTCGGTGGAAAGTGTAAGGTGGTAAATTTTTCGATACATCTTCTTTTGTTAACATGATAATATATTACCTAGGGTAAACGCGGTATATTCCGACACATTAAGAACGCATCGAAAAATGAAAAACTATAAAAAAAACCGTATGCGTTACGTAAGTTCTGTTGCCTTCACGTGACTCTCAAAACACTTCACTACGCGTCAGCAACGATGAAACGTCACAAAATGTTGCCATATTTATTAAAATGCCTTTAGAATGGAAACCTACCAAATCCCTATATTCCGTCACTGTGTGTGGCAATATTCAACACGTGGTGAGTCATATTGCGTCAGCGCTTCAAATTTAACTGATACATAATGCCGACATCCACGTGTTCGAATTCCGTTCGCTGTGTGAGCGGTATTGGGATACAACACGGCTTTGAATTAGAACACTAAAGAATATTAAACACTACTTAATTACGTTTTAATTAACAGCTATTAGGCTTTTAATTAAGCAAATTTCAATTTTTGTACAAAGCTTGGAACGATCTGTGTGTGTCCAATTCAAGTTGTGTCAGAATTAGTTTTCATGTGTCTAAATCCATTTCTCAACTTAATCATCTATTAATTTATTTACGATTTGAAATCAGCAAATACAAGTATACTTAAAGGATTCCTAATATATTCACAGACGTATTTAAAAGTCTCAAACGATAATATTCTTTCTATAAAAACAGTTATTCACTATTTGGTAGAGCAAGATCAACTGTCAAATTTGACACATTTTTTGATGATCTCACCAGGTGGCATGCATTGTCTCTCTTTGGATCTCAATATTTTCCCACTAGATGGCCAAGACCTAGTGTTTTGGTAGTATTTTGACGCATAAATGTATGACGTCACCATTTCAACCATCAACAAATGCATGGAACTAAAACAAAGCTTAATATAAAGGAAAAGCTGGAGAGGTGACGGAATTACCCACGATGTTGGAATATACCGCGTTTACCCTATACAGAATTCCATACTGCGTTGGATGGATCAGGATGCAGACCTAGTGTTTTGGCAGTAGTTTGACGCGCAAATGTATGACGTCACTATTTCAACCATCAACGAACGCATGGAACTAAAACAAAGTTGATACTATCAAGTATCAACTTTGACACATTTTTCGATGATCTCACTGGGTGTCATGCACTGTCTCTCTTTGAATCTCAACATTTTCCCGCCTTTCCCCCCAGATGGCCCAAAACTAGTGTTTTGGCAATAGTTCGGCGCGAAAAGGTATGACGTCACTATTTCAACCATCAATGAATGCGTGGAACTAAGACAAAGCTTAATATAAAGGAAAAACTAGAGAGGTGTTGGAATTACCCACGATGTTGGAATATACCGCATTTATCCTATTTTTACTGGCAATTTTTAGAAAATTCTGCCTGATGTTCTACATAGATGGTACTACTCAGTACTCATGGTACCACTGTGCAGAGAGTGAACCAAGATTTAAAGACCTACGGCGACGCATTATCGGCAAAATTTTTGCCTTCAGAAGATCTTGCCGACACATTTAGATTGAAATTCTTGCATTTAATATATTTCACAGTCTTCAGCCAACTATTTAGAAAAAAAGTAAGGTTTCTGGTACGTTGGATGGATTACGATGCCACTATGCAGAGGGTGGATGCAGCATCGGCAATATATGGATTTTTAAGCCCAAAGCGTCGCCGGCCATTTTAAAGATGTGTCGCCGGGTAATTTTTAATGAAAAGCCATTTACGCTGAGTAATGATGCATCTTTAAAATGGCCGGCGACGCTTTGGGCTTAAAAATCCATATATTGGCGATGCTGCATCCACCCTCTGCATAGTGGTCATGGTAGAATCTAGTAAAGATGGGTGATGGGCATTGGGCATGTAAGTAGTATACTATCTCCATTATAACCATATACAGTAAAAAAAACAAAAATCAAAAGAAGACTGAGAAGGTACAAATGGGATATTAGACATATGAGGCATGTCCATGAAATAAGTTATATGGGCTGTGGCTAGAATAATTTCTATGTGCTGACACGGCCTGACAGCCTGAGCTGCCTGACAGGCAACAGAGGCAGGTTGTTTGACTCCCGGTCCCGGCCACTGTCCCGGGGACCCGGGCAAAGGCAAATGGGCATTCCCTCATTCCAATGATGAATGATCCACTCCCTTACCAAGCCAAAGTCCCTGCAACGTTTTGTCTTGCCTGAGACATCCATCAATCAGCCATGCACAACTCGTCTTTGTCCTCCTCCCCTCTGGCCTTGCATACAGCATGGATTGGAGCCTGCCAGTGCCATCGACATTCACACCCAGTCCGTGGATTGAATGTGACTTCCGGGGGAGTGCAGCCGGCAGCCGTGCAGCGGCGTACACCACCAATTTTGTACACCAATAAGCCCTGAATCAAACGCTTTGGATCTCTCCGGACATACACAAATCAGCCGTGAACCACTCGGCTTTGTCTTCCTCCGGCCTCGCATACTAGAACCTGCCGTGCACCACCAGGCCGCCCATCAGCCATCACCGCATCTGAGGTTAGGTTTCAGATAGCATAGTTCTATTCCAAAATTTACCGTCCTTCGACAAGCGGCCGTTCGACCGAGGACTGGTTTGACCCAGCGGACCCACGGCCTAGATACGGACGGTTTGAACTTTAAAGTGCTGAGGGCTATGTTCCGGAAGGCTACGTTCCGGAAGGCAGCAATCATGAATTCATGATGGTCCATTACATACAGGGCAGTGGGCACTGAGCCTCTGAGGGAAGTGGTGGTCTTTGCTCTTTGGCAGGCGACCCCTTCTGGGCATCGTAAAATTACGTAATTTTACATTCACCATATCTGAGGTTAGGTTTCAGATAGCATAGTTGTGTTCCAAAATTTATCATCCTTCGACAAGTGGCCGTTCGACTTTGAGTTTTGACCGACGGCGACGGACCGAGGGATGGTTCGACGCACGGCCTAGATATGATTGTCCAGATGTGTTGAATGCAGGAATCATGATGCTGATGGTCCATTACATCCAGGGCAGTGGACGCGGTGGTCTTCGGCAGGCGACCCCAGACGGCCAGACCCACTGGAGACTAGAATACTTCTTCTTCTTCTTTGCAGGGTGTCCACTTGGAGTGGACTTAAAGCCGCAGGTCTGCCAGATGGATGACCGTTGGGCCTGAGAGCTTATAGCTTGGGGTTTTCAGCTTCTTTGTATATGAAGTTGATTGCTGCCATTTAGTGAGGTTGGCTGATGTAAGCTCAGTGCAGGATTGGGTAGAAGTTTACAGGGAACATATATTTCATTGTTCAAAAGTTCCACCTCACAGAAATGCTGGATCTGGGAATCAGTGGGCATGTGCTTTTCCTGAAGCTGTATGTCCAGCACACCTGGATCTATAAGATCGGCTGACTCAGGATTTCCAGCCATATGGCTTGACTGGAATTATAGTCACACTGAGATTGCAAGGCAATGGAACACGTCTTACCTTGATCACAGTTCAAACGAGACTCCGTCTTAATTTTTAACCGAAACGCACGAGAACTGTACGAGTTCTGTACGAACTTGCACCAACATGTATTAGAAATTAAAACAAGTAGTATTTTCATTTTCTTGACGAAAATTGTTGATTAGTTTTTGCTGTCAATGTTTTTCTCAAGAAAACTTATATTTACATCACTTCATAATTTAAAAACCTATACACCTAGCTGGAAGCTTAATTAAAATCCTTACGTTCAATGTGACTGCACTTTAATATAAGTGTTTCGATAATTTATTAATCAGATTTGGGCAATTTAATTGAATGTTATCAAGAATAATAATTTTTACGTATATTTACACGAAAAGTTACTCTTTGTTCCGTCAATTAATTCCGTTATGTCAGTTACTCATAATTCATATAACTACCATCTGATTCGGATTTTGATTTGGGGAGTGGTGACTCAGAAAAATACACTCCGGAGTCGGGTCTTTTACAACGGCCATCTGCCACGCATCACAAATTCGTTTTGTTAGTAGGAGAGAATAGCTGTTATAGCGGTTTCAGCGTTTAGTAGGCCGTAGGCCTGTCGCCGATTCACTGAATCGACACTTTTGCGGACCCGCCTGCGAACTCGCCTGCGGACTCAGCTCAACCGAAGGACTCATAACTCCTACAATACTGAACGGATTTGCTTGAATTTTGGAATATAAGTATTTATTATTGATACGCTGCGGCAGGAATTATTACAGATTTTTACATAAATTATTTTTAATTAAAAGTAATAAACGTATTTTTTAATCAACCGAAGAACTCCTAACACCTACAATACTGAACGGAGTTGCTTGAATTTTGGAATATAAGTAGTTATTATCGATACGCTATGGGAGGAATTATTACAGATTTTTACATAAATTACTTTTCAATTAAAATTAATAAACGTATTTTTTAATTAAACGAAGTACTCATAACTCCTACAATACTGAACTGATTTGCTTGAATTTTGAAATATAATTATTTATAATCGATACGCTGCGACATGAATTTTTTTCAGATTTTTACATAAATTAGTTTTCAATTAAAACTAATAAACATATTTTTTAATCAACCGAAGGACTCATAACTCCTATAGTACTGAACTGATTTGCTTGAATTTTGAAATATAAGTAGTTATTATCGATACGGTGCGGCAGGAATTATTATTAAAGTGTCGATTCGGTAGCATTCATTCGTCATTCGTGAGGAGCTGTAAGAAAAATTCATTGTTTTTGATGCAAAAGAATGTTTTTCAATTAAAAGAAATGCAATACTTGATTTTTGGAAATATGATGTTAAAATTAAAGATCCGTATTAGAATTCAATAGACGTTATGATTTCAAAATTATCTTCTAAAAGTTTGTTTTCGTTCGTTTGATCAGAAGTTTTCGTTTGTTTGATCAGAAGTTTTCGTTCGTTTAATCAGAAGTTTTCGTTCGTTTGATCAGAAGTTTTCGTATGAAACATTTCATAAACAAGTTTAGGCTCATTTCAAAGCTCTTTGCAAGGGCTATCGCATGTCTTCTCCAAAAAAATCCATATGCTATTTGTAAGGTGTCAGAAGCAAAAAAAGAGTGTCCCGAGTAGCCCCGTCGAATGGGGCTACTTGGGATTTTTTTTCTTGGGACAAAATTTTTCTATGTCAAATAGTTTTTGAGTTTTGGGGGTTTTTGTTAAAAAAACTAAAAGTGGTCTAAGTTACCCCAGGAGTCTAAGTTACCCCATTTTATGGTACTCCCTGAAGGCCTGAACCACAGCTGGATTCTTTGAGCTGTGATCACTGATTCTTTGAGGCATGATGTTATGGATATACAAGCCATGAATACCACATGCAGGCTATGAAAAGTTAATTATGAGCTGCATAATAAGTCCTGTGCATATGTTAACCCAAATCTCTAATTTTACCATAGAAACAGCAACTAGAACATTTGTCTACACTTTAGAGTTTAGACTAAAGTTTAGAGGCAACTGAACATGTGATAATGTATTATTTATATTTAAATTTAAAAATAAACACAGTTATAATGCAGTTTGACATGATTGCAAGTTGCAACTATGCCATCTCCAAAGAAAGGTTATGGGTTCACCCATTATGAAGGATATTTTAGTAGGAGAATGGCAATGAACTGAAAAAGTTATAATTATGTAAAATGATGACACTTTTGTGAACCACAATTTCTTCAAACACAAATACTAGTATAGGTACTACATTATGTTAGAGCTGCAAGATTTTGGACTTACTGATCTGATCTGATATTATACAATATTAGAGCTGCAATATTTCAGAAGAAATAGTACTTTTCCCAATTACTGAATAACGGCTCTAGTTACAGCCTTACAGGACTTTTTATATTATACAGTTTGGAAAGCAGATTCATTTAATTGCTATTCAACACCCATTTGGAGCCACAAGATTTCCAAATTTAAATGTCATCATGAGCTTCACTGCGCAGTGGCAAACTTAAGATTTTTTAGAATCAGTTCATTTTTAATTTGCACATTTACTCGAGATTTAAAACAACATCTAACAGATTGAATGATAATGCTGAAAGCCTATTAATGAAATAACGATACTTATTACTACGTACTTAGCTCACTTAGCTGGTCTACCTACTTATAGGTAGGACTCAAAATTGAACTGGAGGAAGAGTCTAATAAACTATTTCATTTGCAAGATAGCTTCTTCTTCTTTGCAAGATGTCCACTTGGAGTGGACTTAAAGCCGCAGGTCTGCCAAATGGATGACCGTTAACCCTGAGAGCTTATAGCTTGTGGTTTTCAGCTTCTTTGTATATGGAATTAATTGCTGCCATCTTGTGAGGTTGGCTGATGTAACTCAGTACAGGATTGGGTAGAAGTTTACAGGGAACATATATTAGTAAATGAAATGAGTTACTGCTAATGTAATTTAGGTAAGTAAGGGCTGCTAATATAACAACCTTCATTAAACAAAAAACAATAATAATAACAATAATAATAGAAATATATACATAATTATAATAATATTGAAAAAAAACCTAGATGATCTACTTGCTAAATCAAAACATATATCAGCAGTTGCCATGCTTTAACAATTCTATAATGNATGATTCTTTCCATTAGCTTGCCAATACAGGACAGCAAGGTTATGGGCCTATAGGACTTGACCTCTGTTGGATCTTTCCCAGGCTTTAGTATTGGGCATATGACCCCTTGCTTCCAAGCCATTGGGACTGTTCCACTGAAGAAGCTGGTATTATATAGGTTGAGGAGCTCCATCTTTATGTGATCTGGGCTCTTGGTAAGGAAGACACTAGCAATAAGATCACTTCCAGGCGAGGTGTTTTTTGGCATTTGCATGCACTTTTGGAGCTCATGAAAACTTATTTCAGGGCATTGTGGCTTGATATTTTGTGCCACAAAACTCTCAACTCTCTCTATCACCTCCTGGTCTTTTTCCTGGTCTCTGGATGGGATGCTAGATACCTAGGTAGGTAAGGTAGCTATTGGGCAGGGTGGCCCAGTGGTTAAAGTTCAGAGTACCAGGATTGGCGCAGAGAGGCGTGGGTTCGATCCCAGCTCTGTGCGCCAGTTTCTGGTCAGAATCGGCGAGGAGGCCAGGCGGTTAAGCACAGCAGAATTGTAGCAGTGAGTTGCAAGTTCAAGACCGCAAAATGCTGTGAATGTTCTGCAATGTTGAGAATCGGCGACAGGCCTACGGCCTAATAAATGCTGAAACCGCTATTATTATTATTATTGCAACTACCTTAACCTATGCTAAAATATGAAGTCACAAAACTTGGGGTCGGGATAAATTAAGTACCTAGGAATTTCCCAATCTTGTCTCAAATTTTCAATCTAATCTTAAAATGCTCTGCTTTGCAATCTAATTTACCTATAAAATAATATAGGTACCTTTTAAATTGGATAATTTGAAAAATAGATAAAAAAGGGGTTTTCTGATCAAATTAAGCCTACCTACAAATTTTGTAATGTGATCCGAAAAACCCTAAACAAAACAAAAAAGAACAAAAGCTACACAATTTTCATGTTTTGCAGCCAAAATGCAAAAAAATTGTCCCGTACCTAGTCTGAATCTGATGATCTGATCAGATTCGTATTATTGTTCAAACCTAATACCTATCGTAATTATACTGCCAATTTCTAATTCAGAGCCTCTAAGGTAAGACTTATGACAACAAAAGTATAGCTTGAAAAATTTGTAATCAATTTTATGCACTGAGAGAGATAAGTTATCATGAAGAATATAAAAATGTATTAGCCTATTAGCTTAATTAGGAAATAGTTCTAACTTTAAATTGCGATAGGTACATATTATTTTTAAAGAAATTGAATGAAATAAAGTCAAATAAGCTAGGCCGATGAATCTCCGTTTGAATTGAATAGTTAACCAATTTTCATTGCTTGGTCCTGAATCTCACGAGCCATGAACATTAAAATTTTTAATTTACAGTGATATCAAATGCGGCAGTGTGTAAACTGTCAACCAACCGAAGAACGTTAGAAAACAATAATAAGTACCTATCCTTTTGAGTNTGTTTTTAGGGTAAAATTAGTTATTTGGGGTAACACGTGCATGCAACCTTGTAATAAGTTTGTGGCTTGTAAATAGTTCGTCATTACTCAGCGTAAATGGCTTTTCATTAAAAATTACCCGGCGACGCATCTTTAAAATGGCTGGCGACGCTTTGGGCTTAAAAATCCATATATTGCCGACGCTGCATCCACCCTCTGCATAGTGGGATACACACAGCTATTAAATTATATTGACAAGAATTTTGAACATACAAATAATAATATAATGACAAAGATAATAAACACAAACACTCAATGACTTTGAATTGTAACAGAAATGGACACAGTTAATGCAGAATACAATGAATACATATACAACAGGAATTGGAGACAATAATAGCTAACCAAAATTTTAGTTTTGTCTACTAGAATATGAAAATATGAAAAATTAAGCTGGCTCGCAGGCCTTCTCCTACCTATAACCTCTTCTCATGGAGAGAAGAGGAGGGGGGAGGGGCGAGAAAGCCAGCCGGGTTCTTAAACTTAAAGTCACACACTTAGCTCAGCCAGTATACTCTCGGCATACAGAGAAGTGTGATTATGAATAAAAAAAAAAAAGTTTACGGTAATATGAATATTCACGATAATCACGTTAGTCACAAATAGACTGATACGTTAATCTGAGCAAAATCAATTGATGGTTACTGCATGAACGCCACTCTCATGGGTACAGAGCACAATCGTATGGTGTTTACCGTATGAACCGATGAATGCAGCTGACTCTAGACTGTAGTCGTAGTGTATGTACCATAATTTCCTTTTCTTCTTAGGAGATTCTTCACTCATAATGACCGCTGTCCGTTGCACTGTTCTATTAAGTTTATTTAATAAAAAAAAGGAACAAACAAGCTATGGGTTTCAAGACAGAATGGCAGCACAGCAGTCTGCACTTCACACTCGCACAGAGATGGCTAGTCAACTGAACTGCCTCTTAATTTCTTAAAGTCTTAATTTTTATGTTGTTGTTGTTGTAGCCGGCTTGAAGGTGAAGAAGTAGCCGGAAGATGACCACTCGTTACACCTGGACTCAGCAGAAAGTTTCAGTTTCAGCATTAAATGTCAATGATTCCTGAAGGTTCTATTAGCTGGGCTTCCAGTTTTGCTCACAGGTAGATCCAGGATGGTGCTCATGCACTACAGGGACGTCAGTTTAAAAAAAAATTATATTGGTCGGTCAATGAGAAGATTTTATCATATGCATTCATTTGCATTCTAATCGTAAAAAAATATCTGGAAAGCAATTTATATTTCCAGCTTACTCACTCTATTGCTGTTATCTGAAATGCAATTTCTAGCTTTTTAGATTTACGATTTGTGTTTATATATTTTCTCGAAGTTTGTTTGTATTCGTTTTAAAATTTCTCGCTCAAATAAGGCAAAAAATTCTTTCCATCCTCCAGTCGCATTTCGGTCTACTTTCTCGCGAGCTACTTCTTTACAGTTATGTCCACATATCGTGTAATTGTGTCCCCACACTTGTTTAATTCCTCGGCGGTAGTCGCCGCTGCCCCAGACAACATCCCTAAATGTGTGATGCCCTGCAGGCTCGTGGCCCACGTTCAGCTGGTCGAGATCAGCGCCCTTTATGGTGACCGTGGATCTCTCCACGGCCCAGGAGCTCGCTGCCCTGCGCAGGAAGGCACTGGCCAGGAGCAGGTCTAGGTGCCTCTCAAAGTGCCCCGACTGCTACGAGCCCCTAGTGCTGCATGTCAGCTGCACGCACCACGTGCAAGTGGCCTTCACTGATCCTCTCATCAAAATCTAGCCAAGAACTCACTATATTCGTGTTGCCGAGGCCTCCACCACCATCAGGTACTGCTGAAGCAGGAGCTACAGCTCCGCCAGGCCCGTCCTCAGAGCTCCTCGTCTGTGTCGTCATTGTCATTGTTGCAGTCAAGCTCCCTGGCGGGAGGCTCGTCTCGTGTGGCGCGCCGCATTTGTTTGAGGCTCGTCAGGACGTGGATCATGAAGGCGGCAGTTACGGTGACGGTGTCACGTGTAACCTCCAGCAGCACCTCGCTGCACTGCATCATCTGCACGCACCACCAGTCTTACAACAGCCCTAAAGCCGTTCCCTCCTCGTTGAAGGCGGGCTCGAGCAGCAGTGGCATCCCGAGCTTGTGGTCTCGGCACACAACTCGCCTCTGCCACCCTCTCCTCGTCGGAGGTGGGCTCAGGCAACATGTTTACTTAAGGTATTACGTGGGATGTTTATGGCGACAGGCGACTTGATGAATTTTATCATGATGCCCAGCGCCTCTATGGTTATACTACACACGACTAAAAAGCGTATTACTGAAGCCATGTTTAAGAGATTTCTAAAATAAATATGTTGGCGATATGCTTGTGAAATTATTCCTCCAAGACATTAGATCAAACATAAATTTACAGAATTTTCAATGCAAAAGCGTGCGTGAAACAGCAACTTTCCCACGTCTTCTACTCATTGAGCTAAGGGCTATGGTTTAATTTGAGAACAGAACATTGAACGCCTACTCGTACCCAAGCCACCATATAACAGCAGACTCACTTCACTCCCATCCGTGCAACCATCAGCCAGCCGTGCCCGCTGTTGCCCCCAGATCTTATGAGGTTTGGGTGATTTTGTCCACTGCGACACTGGTGTGCTGCCTTCAAATCATCACCCCATGCCAAGAATCTAACCCACGCTTATAGAAATTAGTGAGAATTTGTCCAAAAAGCGATGCACCTATCGCCCTAGTGCAGGTCTTCCTAAGCCAGCTAGTCCCTAAAAAGAGCGTATCAGAGCTTCATACATAAAGTGCCACTATTTGTATAGTGTGAACAATTCATTTCAGCGAATGCGTTTCTCCAAGGCTGAAGCAACGCGCGCCGACATCGCGGTGTAGTGACTGAAGTTGTGGTGGCCCACGTAAGTGTACTGTGTACGTGTGCAGTGCGTGGGGCACGAGTAGGTCTGCAGGACCGTCCACGCGCATCGCTGCCTCCTCCTTCATCTTCTTGACGTGCTGCTGCAGGGCAAGGGCCACTGCGGGTGTTGTGGCACACACGTTTCATATCAAACATTATGACACGTCAAACATTACGACACGTGAAACATTACGACACGTGAAACATTACGACACGTGAAACATTACGACAAGTGAAACATTACGACACGTGAAACATTACGACACGTGAAACATTACGACACGTGAAACATTACGACACGTGAAACATTACGGTACGTGAAACATTACGACATGTTGGGCCCAAGTGACCAACATGCAGTTCAACGGGACCAAGTTTGAGGTCCTGAGATACAGAGGTAGCGAAAGAGCTGGTATGGAGCACCGCTACCAGGCACCTGTCGGCACGGAAATAGAAGAGAAGCGACTCGTTCGCGATCTAGGAGTGTTGATGAACACTCAGGTCAAGTTTGGTTATCACATAACGGCAATAACCGCAAGAGGTAGGCGACAGATGGGGTGAATTCATGATGGAAAAATTCTATTTCTATGGTATGGCGTATGTGTAGGAGAAATTGGAGGCGATAAGAACAGATAAGCTAGATACCGTGCACTCTAACTCGGCCGATTCACTCCGTTTAGATTAGTTGGCAACTTAATAACTTCTTTTAATCGATTAGAAAACTTCATTAACGAGAAAACTTTTTCAATTACTTTCTTAATCGTTAATGATATCATTTTTATGAATTATGCGTCACAAACATGCTTATTTTCACCCTAGTATATATATATTAAGCCATATTTGTATCATGACTCGCAAGCTTGAAGCGTTATGACAAACTATGCTATTTCAGAGGCTGAGTTGAAAGTAGCTCAGCGAAAGATATCCTCTGAGGAGGGCAAGACTAACGTTTTGTATCACGTCTTTTGTAGCGTATGCAGGGATGACGGCTTTATCAGTATTCCAGCTATTGAGTAGCCCCTGTTCACTAGCTCGAAGTCTAAAACTGAGGACAGTATTTCTGATATAAAAGTATATCAGCGAAAGATGTCATTTGACTAAGGCAAGATAAATATTATTAATTAACTTTTAGCAGCGTCTCTACGGCCGAAAACTTGAACATTTTTGATTTATTTGAGGGACACCCAGTGAGTTCGAAGTTAAAAAATTATGAAATGCACGAAGAAGAGGTTCTCAAGCACCTGGTCTCTCTGAATTCCAGCAAGTCATATGGACCTGATAGCTTCCACCTCAGATCACTCAAAGGATTAGCAACAGTCTTGGCTGGCCCTTTGAGTGTATTTTTTTCCGAAAAACCTAGAAAGAACAAACTTTGTCGCCTGATTGGAAAGAAGCTCAAGTGACACTCATGTTCAAAAAAGGTTACAACAGTTGCCCGGTCTACAATCTCCCTGTGAACATTACAACTGTTGCTTGTAAGGTAAAGTAATCCCTAATGAGGGATAGGATTACCGATTACTTGATGCCTTAGGGCGGTCTTCTGACGTGTGTCTGTGCTCGTCAGAAGGCGAATGGGATTTAGGATTGAAGGCCAATGGGATTAGCGTGAACGAGTATTGTCCAGTTTGATCCAACTTGAAAATCACGTTTGAACTCCTAGTTCAGCACCAACATAAAGTGCGATCCGTTAACTCAGAGATAATTTTGGTGTCAGACAAGCTTCATTCAAAGTAACGTTCGAAATAAGAGAAGGATTAAATAAAATAACAAGTGGGGTGAAAAAATTGACTATTCGTTGTAAAAATAAACGAGGATTGTGCGAGGTAGGGTACCAAACACACAGGCAGAGACTCATGTTCTACAAACAGGCAAATTTCCTATGCCAGAATAACAGAAACTTTAAGAGCCTCCAATTGCTGCTATAATAGGAACACATTTCCAAACAGGAAGCAAAATAGCAGCCGAAAGCAAAAGATAGTCACGGAGATACACTGAAGTGAATATCTTCCAAAATGCAGTTTTCCAGTTTTCTGAAATAGGAGCTTATATAGGAGCAAAATTTGCTCTAAATTAATGAAGGTAATTATAAGCCTTAACAAGGTCATACTGGGGTGCTTATTCTTGATAGGGTCATACTGGGGTGCTTATTCTTAACAAGGTCATAC